>NW_021163282.1:0-189661 GCF_004324835.1 Dendronephthya gigantea | reverse complement strand
ACTAAGATTCACTGTCTCTGAAAATGATAGTCACTGGTCGGCTACTCGTTTTTTTCAAATAAGCAATTTGAAATAATCATAATTTTTTTATGAAATTGTGTTGTTGTTATTTGTAAACACCTGGAAATTTATACTAAAACAATTAGTCGCCTTGTGAAATTCATGAATAATTAATGAGTCTATCTTGCAATCATTGCGCAGCTTTTGGTCACATGTTACATTTATTTATTTATTTATTTATTTATTTATTATGCTTTGCCATTTGATACAACATACAATATTACAAACACGAACAGCACAAAATCAATACAAATGCATGAATATTCACAATAATCGAGGCAGGGTATTGCTACAGCTCACGCCAATTACAGCAGCCCTTTCAAAACAAATAAAACAGACATCATACAATCTCCACACAATATATAGTTCACACTTAGGAAAATCTTCCTCGTGATAGGAGCAGTATAGAATTGTACTCCGAGAGTAAAATGACTGCTCACATCCCACAGGAAGATCCACCTTTAAGGAAATTTACGTGTAACAATGCTGGACATAACGAACACAAGGACACACATTTGAATTAATAGCAGCATGAGTTAGAATTAGACAAATTACGGGACGCGTTACAAGACAAACAAACAGACTTCCAAGTTCTAGGATTTTCGGCGTCATATATATTCAAGGCCGAATGGTAATAGTTATAAAGATCGTTTTTGAATCGACAAAGGCTTATGTTCTTCGTTGTCAGCCCTTTTGGAGAACATTCCATACTCTTGCGCACCTAGAAAAGAATGACTTCTGGAATGTTACAGTCTTGCACTTTGGTGTGATGAACGTCAAGCACGCGGGGTTGGCTGATCGTGTTGATCTCTCCCGGTTCTGAATTGATGGTAGAACACTATCTTTAACTTTTATCATCCATTGATGCATTTAAAGTAGAACACTAGATCCAAAAATTCGTGCCAATAGCAGAGTGGAATAAGGTCTAACATTTCGAGTCGCCTACTGTAGGTAATGTCGCAGATAAATGGTAGATCCAAGATATACTTGCTCGCGCGCCTCTGAATTCTCTCCGTCCGTTTAATCAGTTCCACAGTTTGTGGCGCCCAGACTTGAGATGCATAGCATAGCTTTGAACGTACAAGAGACAAATATAGAGTACGACGAACCAAGATAGATTTTATATCCAGTGTAGACCTCCTAACGTATCCGAGCATTCTCGTTGATTGAGCACATTGGTATTCAACATGTTTGGACCAAGTCAAATTGGAAGAAGTCCATACTCCTAAATCACGCTCTTGATCGGTGCTTTCTAGGACGGTATCATGTAGTTTGTAGGGATATTCTATTTTCTGATGTTTTCGGGTTATTCGCAAAACTTTACATTTTTTAGCGTTAATATCAGGTTAACGTTACTAGAAAGTTCTTTAAAATTTGTTAGATCGTCTTGAAGCGAGGATGCATCACACATATTGTCGACTGTTCTGAAAATCTTTGTGTCGTCTGCAAAGGTTGCAATGCTAGATTTGTCCACGCTTTCCGACAGGTGGTTTTCGTACAAGAGAAACAGTAGTGGACCGAGAATCGAGCCTTGTGGGACTCCAGATGTCACCGGTAATGGTCTTGATATTGCTCCACCAATTGCTGTCTGTTGATAACGATTGTTGAGATAAGATGAAAACCAGTTTAGAATGTTACCTCGAAACCCGAACTCGCGCAATCGGTGCAAGAGCTGATCGTGACTTACTTTATCGAATGCCTTCGACATGTCCAAGTAGATTACGTCTATTTGCTTACCATGGTCTAATTTACGGCCTATCTCTTCGAATACTTCAATTAGTTGGGTCACGCATGACTTTCGTCGGACAAAACCGTGTTGACAAGGGTTGATTTGTTGAAAAACGTGATGTTCGATGTTGTGGAACACGCAACGTTCGAGGACTTTGGAGACAAGAGGAAGCAACGAAATTGGACGGTAGTTTTCTAAGTACGATTTTTCATCGCGTTTAAATACAGGCACGACATTTGCTAACTTCCACTCGTCAGGAAGGACACCACAACGTAGGGATTTGTTGAAGAGTGCGCATAGTGAAGCAGTGATTTGGAATGAGGTTTCCGTCAACAATCGTGCTCGGATTCCGTCCGGACCTTGAGCTTTATTGTTATTCAACTTAGTTAACACCGTTGACACCTCGTCGTTAGTCAGAGTAATGTCTTCGAGAATAATGTCCGGTTCCGGATGCTGTTCTGGATTGAAGTCGTTGGCGGTGTCGCTAGTGAAGATCGATGCGAAGTATTCGTTAAAAGTGTTTGCAATCTCAGCGTTATTATCGAAATACATTCTTTGATTTTCGCTAGTTTTGACCGAGACTTTTAATGGAATATTGGAAACTTTCGACTTAATCTTGAAAAACGACCAGAAACGTTTTGGATTGTACTCTCGAGAAGAACATATGGAGTTGATATAGTCCAAGCGACCATCACGCAACATTCTTTTGATTGTCGTGCGGAGCTCTCGAAAGCTTTTCTTGAGGTGATCACTTGGATGGCAGGATCTTTTAATCCTTTTCTAATGGAGTTTTTCTTTTGATGTAATGAAGTATCGTGCTGTTCATCCAAGGGAGATGGTTTCGATCTCGGAGTGTTTTTGTTGGCACAAATTTCGATACCGCTTCCAAAAACGCATTTTTCCACGCCATCCAATCCTGGTTGATATCGCCATTCTCTGATATGTGATGACTGAGATCGAGGGTTTGAAGATGCCTTCGAAGACCATCGAAGTCACTGCGTCGGTAATCAAACACCGTTCGTTTTAACTTAGGGAAAGGATTGTATGAGAGGAAGAGATCGAAAATGATAGCATTGTGGTCGGTGGAAATGTCTGAATCACTTGGTTTCAAGACTTCGATTATCTTCACACGGTCGGGATCAGTGGTAATAACAAGATCGAGAATGTTTTCGCCTCTGGTAGGAGATCTATTCATTTGTTCCAAGAAAAAGTCGTTTAATAATTTGTAATTCTCCATAAAGGTCTCATGAATTGTTAATTAATATATTAACTTTGATACAACCAATCTTAATTAGTATTCATAACTTTGTTACACACATGCCCTAATATGCATTAAGCTTTATTTATTCTTTTTACAAGCACGTTAAAATACTCATTCACTTCACCTTCGGCTAGTGAATATAGGCTTGTAAACACCTCCCCTTCGTCGACAAATTGTTAAATAGAAGCACACAGTACGCTTCTCGACCAATCAGTACGTGCGCACTATATATAAATGTTATATTAGAAAAGTAATTAGTGGGCGGGAGGAAGGGCTGCTTGCCTACCGTGCGGTGCCGATTTCAAACTACAGCTTCGGCTTGAATTACTGAGAAAAGGGGGAGGGGTGAAAAGTGCAACCAACAATGGATTTTATTAAGTTTATTTCATATAGGGCAAAAACTGTTCGTATTCAGCACCAGTACATTTATTACGTTGTTTAGTTGACGGTAATTATGGGAATTGGTCATTAAAAGATAAGTGTAATGTGAGTTGCGGCGAAGGTTTTGAAACATGGCAACGAGATTGTGACAAACCTAAGCCAAAGTTTGGCGGAAAATATTGCAGTGAAATCGGAGAGTCAGTTGAATACAGATCCTGTTTGGCTGAACCCTGTCCAGGTAAAGAAATATTATCTTGTTCAAGCATAACTAATATAAGCCGTTAGCATAGTCGACCCCAGAAAATTATCTTGTTTCTTTAACATTGACCAGCAGAAGCAATTCAAACCAATAGATTGTGTCCAGGAAATTAACACATTGTAAATGATTTAATTATCACATACGCGTGGGAATTGAGAATTAGATTTAGTTCAAGTCCTCATTACATATAGTATAAATAATTCCTAAAATTCTAAAACCGGGCGCAAAAAGCGATGATAGTCGGTTTTTCATGATGCGCACGAGCCTAAGTGTACCATCAATGACAACATCATGATTTTGCTGAAAACATCAACTTAACCCGGATAGGCAGACTAAAATTATGTTGTCATTTCATGTGTGTGCCTAAGTCTTTTTCACCCTACCACCTTTGCCACCCTTGCATAGAAATGACCAATACTGGTCACACCACGTTCAAGTTGTTTACTAACTTTGATTAATGTGCCGGTTTTCTTACTAGTAAACGGTGGTTATGGCAACTGGAGTGTTAGAATTCCTTGCAATGTTTCGTGCGGTGAAGGAGTGGAGATATGGCGACGTAATTGTGATAATCCTAAACCCAAATACGGAGGCAGTAACTGCAGTGGGCTGGGAAACTCGGCTGAATTAAGAAAATGTAAAAGAAAAACTTGTCAAAGTAAGAGTCAAACCAACTATATACATGCTGAAGAGTAACACCATGATATTCAGCGCTTCTGGCATTAAAATCTGGCTTAATCGTCGACACGAAGCTCCATCAGTTGATTCAGTTCTATAACGTCCAGTCACTAGCTGTTAATATAATAACGTTACATTGTCTTTTTTATACGTAACATTTCATTGATCAAGAGCCATGATCTATTAGAAGACTGCTGCACGGAATGACGTCACAAAAAGTTTAACGAATTTAATCACTTTTTCATTTTGTCAGCCAATCACACTTTAGCAAGGGTTGTAAATTAGCTAATCGCATTTTCAAACCAATAGATGCGTGATATGCTCATAATTTTTACCTTTTCAATTTTTGCACTAATTTGGGAAAATAAAAACAACCTGTTTGCCTGTTTAATTTGGGACCTTTTCGATTTTATTATAGAAAACAAAAAGATAACATTTAACCGTTGTCTGTTAAGTAATAGATACACGGTTTGACGCCATTAGTGATAAGAACAAAAAGTTACCAGTCTCCTCGGCAGCGCGTGGCTACTTTTTGGGTTCCATAACTGAACAGACAAGGGTTAAATGTTGTCTATTTATTAATTGGCACATTTTTTACAAAACGTCGAAGTATCTCATTCTAATTTTCATTTTGCAGTTGCTGGTACTTATGGCAACTGGACAAAGTCTTCCCCGTGCAGTGTCACGTGTGGTCAAGGTGTTGAAATATGGACGCGACTATGTTATGTTCCGCCAGGAGAGTTTAGTGAGAATTGTAGTAAGCAGGGAGCAGCTTATCGGGTTCAAGTATGTGAGATGAAACATTGCTCAGGTAACCATTGTTTCGGTCTTAGTACATCCGGGTAAAACGCAAAATTCCTCACCAAAAACATTTTAGTGTTTCACAAGTTCCTGCATAATCATGCTCGTTTTTCATAAAACATTTTCAGTCTGCAAAATCTTTCAAAAATATCTTGCTTGCTCTGTTACGCTATGTTACTCAATCTTTTAACAATTTTTTTTGCGAATTTTTAAATGTTTCCAAAAACCGGACCATTTCTATCATCATTGCTACTGTTTCTTTCGTGATTGTCATTGCAGTTGTTTTGTTCATTCGAAAACAAAAAGCCAAAGAAGGTGATTATATATTACTGTGCCTGACTATATTACTTTACCGTTTTGATTCATTCAGATCAATACCGTAGCCAACTGTCTTTACACAAATACGGCTCACATTCAGCTAATACTTCGTTGAGTACTGGGTGTATCAATAAAACGGCAGCCACCTTATATTCATATATGTTCGTTTCTATTCCATAACAAAAGATAGTAGGCACCTGGGAGGCTTGCGCTTTTTTGATACACCCTATAGTTTGATAACAACTGTTTTATTTTCGGATCCATTGGTCTCGCCTGGAAGGACGTGTCCTCTTAGTCATATTCAAAACCGCGTCATTATCTTCAATCCGCTTAAAAAATGTGGAGAGTATGTTGCGACGATTAAACCAAACAGTACCGTCGATAGGGCTCGGGAAACGGGCCGAATGCTGAAAACTGGGCTTATATGTATGCCTGTGGCACTGAAAAATATTTACAATTACAGTGTGAACTAGTCCGCACATGATTAAATGTAAATGTAAAGATGTAATATAGGTGTAAATTTGTAATTATTGATAAGTTTGTGACTGACACATAATACAAGCAAACATTCAGTCAGTACATAGTTTACCCCTGTTTCTCATTCAATGCTCAACTTCCTGCGATGTTTCCTATTGAGTTTCAACGACGCCAGCGTTGCAATCACCAAGCATGGTAGGAAAAAGAGGTAAAAAGTTTGGTAAATTGGTATTAGCATTTTTTTAATCCTCATAGACTCTTCACATTCCGCAACTCCAGAGAACCGCCCTCCAGAGTACGGCAATCTTACACCTGATGGAAATCCGATTCCACAACATTCGCGTGGTGTTGTGCTGTGGAGAAGAGATTATGTCAACACACATTCTTCGCAGAGATCTTGGTATGACAGACTCCAACTATTTCCACCATTGGCGGTTGAATGGCTTCGAAACGCGTGGGGAAATGTTGATGAGTCTGGCAACCATGTTTATAACGTCCTGGGACGTCATGTCAAAAATGTCTTCGTTCCGTACGACGATTTGTGCTTAAAAACAAATACGGTACAAGAGGGAAATGGGACAGAACTTTACGACACTCCAGAACGACCCTCACCTGTCATATTACCTACAGAAATTGCTAACTGTCCCACAACCGAGATTGCTTAATAATTACAGGACATCTGTCTCTCTTCCCTGGAAGTCGTGCTGGGTTTTTAACTTTGCTAATGACCGATCATAAAATTTACTTTGTCACAGTAGCTTAGTATGTTTTTTTATTTGCATATTCTTTATAAACATCAGTGTAGTTTTCTTGTAATTTTTGTCTCGGATATTCAACCCGGGATGCCGAAGCAGTTGGGGCAGGAGGGGCAGCTGCCCCCTTGCCTTTTGCTAGCAGGGACAAGGGGAACAAAGGCTGTTTACCATTTACATGGGAAACCTATCCGGTTTGAAATTGTGCTAATGGTAAGCAAAATATTTGTTAAAAATCCCATTCGGATTATGCGCTTTCCATTTATACCGGAAGCCATTGAGTATTTAACAATTCCAAGATAACGGCTTTAATTTTTGACATCTTTATTTTAAGTCAATGGTGTCATTTCTGTTGTAAAAGGAAGCAGACTTAAAAACAAATTCGTTAGAATTACTTTACTTACCACGTTCATTGCCACGCAATCGTATTGTACCAGTAAAGGAAGGTCTCCAGTGCTGAAGAGGTATGAATTGCACTGAAACGATACATTGATTTTTTAAATTACCGCGTAAATTTAATCGTGAGGAGCCTGGAAGTGGTAAAAAAAATTGAGACGGACAGAATTAACCGCTTGAAACTTCCCAATCGGTATGAGAGGACAACCTTTTCAAACAAGCCGTTTATTCCGGAAAATTTCTGGTTGAGCCTTCGAAATATGCTTTTTCCATTTATTTTCCATATGGAATCACCGGAATTTCCATGTAAATGGTAAACAACCAAAGTTGCCCTTTCATTTTAACGAACCTTTCATTTTAATGAACAGTTGCAGGGAAAAACGCGTCAACTACAGTTCTTCCGGCAGAATCAAATTTACGCATTTGCGATGCCGGTGCGATGCTCTTGCCACTAGGGAGTTTACGATCTACGACGCGGTTAGCTCGACGACGCTAGTCAATTAATTTGCTGGAAAAAGGCTACGAGAAATTAATTATGCTGCCAGGGCTTTAAATATTCATACAAACATCTCAATAATGCTCAGAACCTCTGATGTCTAGCTGATATTGCAGTTTCATATAAGCTATCAAACAGCTAACACGTTGCAGCTGCTTTATGTCGTCGAGAGGCCGTGAAATTGCCTTATTTCAAGGCGTCGCTGGGATGGCAACGCTATCGTGGGACCACAAATTATGCATACCTATTTTCTCGCGTGTTGAGTTTCTTTGTTTCGCAAGCGCGTCGTTGAGCTGGCAACGTCGTGAATCGTCGACTGCCTACTGAGCTGCAGAGGTAGATGGCAAGAGCAAGCGTGTTTATTTAATGCATGTGTAATGGGTAATGCCGGGAATGGTTAAGGGTAAATCGATTATGATTTTTGGCATTCACTCGATGTAAGTAAATTCTAGAGGTTTTAAAGGGTGTTATTATATGACAAGCGTCACTTCAGGTGAAATGGAGCTCAGTGATTAGCAGTGTCAACTATATGTCCTCCGGCAGTAATCGTACGTACGCTTTTGCAATGCCGGTGCAATGCTCTTGCCACTGAGCTACAGAGGTAGCTGACAAGAGCATTGCACCGGCACTTGAATTTGCCCTCCATTATCGCGCTCCCTTTTTCGACTGATGTTTTCGATACCAATGCCTCCTCTAGTGTTATTTATAATCTCTATGCTTGGAACACTACCGCAGAGAAAGGAAACGATACAGAGCTGTTTTGTACCTGCTTTTTTTAGTGCACGTGAGTTAAAAGTGACCAATTGCGCATGCTCGAGTTTTACAATATCGTCATCTATATTGCATTTTACACACTTAAGATGAATTGCAGAATTGTTTCTACTTTAAATCTATGGCACTTGCCAAGCATGCGCATAAAAATGTGAGTACACTGGTTCCAGTTCTGTATCTATTGTTTAGTCTCTGACACTACCTTGTTGTTATTTTATAAAACAATTACTTAATGGCTTCTGCATGTGTTCGGATGGCCTGGTCCAAACACTTGGGAATGTTGGGAGAATTAGGAAAAGCTCGCAAAATCACTCACTTTCGGCTCCTGTTTCGCGCACTTTTCTGAACTCTTGAAACATTCCATGCAAGAATATGGTTTACGAGCTAATTAATACATTTCTTAAGTGCGCAATATTTGATAAAAAAATAACAATGTATTAAACTAGACTAACATATGGACATGTATACCTTATTATTATTCTAACCTGTGGGCAATAAAATAGATAAATATACAATGATTTAAGGTTTTGGACTTTTGGAAGGAGATTTTTGCTAAAAGAGAAGAAACGTGCCACATATATTAACCAATTCTCAGAAATATGACGTCATTACCGCTATTATCCATCAATTCACACATTTTACTCAAGACAAATCTCGTTAGCCCAATTGTTTGCCTATCTCCGAAGTGTTGGGAGCTACGGCTCTCTAAACGGCTGAATTGGGCGTGCTCTAATTATAATAGGAACTAAGGTCTAGGTCAAACGTCCCTCTTTTCATGCACCGAATTCGAACCTAATGAAAATGAACTAAAGTCTTTGGTTGAGCTCCTTTGCATTAGGTTCGGCGCATGAAAAGAGCGACGTTTTTCCTAAGTTTCAAATTGTTTTCTTCTAGAAACTAAGAACGCTATTTGCTTTATTTTTAAAAGCTACGTATATAGGTCGAGCACAACAATGTGAGTTGTTTTTAAAACACCTGAAGTTTGAAAGAAGCTGTATATTTGACTCGTTATATTTTCAATAATCTCTGAAGTTAGGAGCTCCTATTATTACCGGCTATTAGCACAATCTTTAAAACACGCTGCTTCTAAAAGCTCAAGTTTCTCCAATGCAGTGTATAATGGTAAACAGATATATAACCCATTTTTCTCCTCTTGGAACACAATTCCTCCGTCATCGCTGTCTTCACTCCAAGGGCTACTGCTGCCGCTTTCACAATCACTGGAACTAATTGTTTGTTCTTGGGAGGTATGATCGGGCGCGGTAGAAATCTTTGTTCCGTTATGCCTCGGCGAGGCTTGTTCCAGTGATGTCGAGGGTACTGTGATGTGCTGTTTTGAAACGGCATGCTCCCGCGATGTCGTGACTGCTGGGTTGAGTTGTTCGGAACACACCTCTTCCTGTTGTTGGCTGAAACTTGTTTCTTCCGCCTGTTTTTTTGAAGCAAGTTCTTGCGATGGGAAGGCGAAACCTTTCTTTGGTAATAAGTCAGCACTCACTTCGCAAACACCATAAGCAAATACTTGCTTCGCATTTTTTTCATCACGAAAGAACACAAGAGAACCTGAATCACCGTTTTTCAGGAAAGGAGCACCACCGTATCCTTCGACAACAAATCCATCCTCAAAAAGCGGTTCCTGTCCTATGCTGTAGCTGAAATCATAAGGAACGATATATCCTTTCGTTAAGGCTGAAGAAAAACCGTTTTTTTCTACATGAACTGGACTCGTTTTCTTTTCAATAACTCGCTCATACAGTTCGTCATCAATCGTATCCCAATCCGGTGAGGTTACACCCGAAATTGTACAAAAAAGTTGAACGTCATTCGGAATCTTTAGGGACAATATATCACATTCTGTATTAAAATGCGCGTTTTCAAAGTCACCAAGTCGCAAGTAGTTGCTCCCATCATCCCCAAACGAAATGGCCTCGTTGTTGGTTTCTCCTTTGCTTTCGGTAAAAAAGTATTCTTTTTTTACGGCTTGAGCTTGCAAATATGCCAGTTTGCTGCGCATTTGTTGGATACCTTCTGCTTTATTGATTGCAGCATTCAAACGAGCTTCATCAGATGCACAAGCAACGTGAAAGCAAGTAAGTGCGTAATGCTGTCCGTTTTTGCAACAAAACATAGTTAGCGTTCCTGTTCCTTCCACATCAGGTAAGTCTCTCTCGCCTTCAGGTACATGACATGGGTTATGATTACTTTGTCCACTGCAAGCTAATACACCACCACCTGGTGCTGGAAGGACTGGTGTAGCGGACGATGAAGTTTCGACTCCAACACTCGAAGTATTTTGATCCCGAACCAAGAATTTGATATTCGGATTTTCTTTAGGCTCTTGCAGAAGCTCAAAATATTGCTTTGCGTCAACATTGAATTTTTCTTCAAGGTCGCGTCGTACATCGGATTTTTTCATTCCTCTTTTAATTGTGAGGTAAATACGTGGGCGACAAATCTTCTCGTTTGGGCCAGAAAGGCCATATGCTCCACACAACCACGGGAAACTATATATAAAATATCAAATATACATTATGCATGGAGAAGTAACTTTAAAGCTTTAGAGAAGAGCCAACCTCGTATAAGTAAACTATAGCAAAGTTAGTTGTACGGAACACTAAATACCTCCTTAAAGCTTCGTGAATTTCTTTTTTTAGCTTGCGTTTTGAATTAAGAAAAGTGTCTTTAAACCAGGTGTTACTTTCGTTTGGGCCAGGAGGGCTATGTGCTCCGCATAACCGCGGGAATCTATAAAGTATAAAGAATATTAATTTATGTGGAAGCAAACACCACTTTAAAATGCGTTTAAATAGAGAAATGTGTACAAATTGTTGTTAAGAGAGTTAGGCGGAAAAAACATAATTACTCGTACCTGGGAGCTTTAGCCCCGCTGGACGGCCCAGGTTGCGAAGGAGATTTAAGAGGAACGCTATAATTTGTATAATATTATATATTTTGAAATTCACTCTCGAAAATGTAATTTTGTGTACAAAAATGTGATAAAGAATCATGACAGAAACTGTAACAAAGCTTTTCAACTTCCGTTTCACATTAACAATAACTTTTTCAAACCTGGAGTTTATATTTTCTTGAGACATCTCCGCATGCGCTGGCTTGGTATCTGTTTTTGTAGAACATGAAATTAAAACATATTTTAATTAGTCAAAAATGTCAAATCTTAGAAATATCCCCCATCGCCCCTTCGTTATTGTTGGTTCAACTAGAATTTTGATCTCTCATAAACTTTGTCGCTGTGGTAAACCCCAGAAGTGTTCGGAATTATTTCATTTACATACGAGGTTTTCTCGACTTACACGAGACTCTGCAGTGTTGCGGTAACTCATTCCTTGGTTTTTCCTTAAATGTAATTAAGTACTCAGGGTAGTGCTGATAGTCGTAAAAAACAACGTGGATCAGTGGATTTCTGACATTGTCAACAACAGAGTCGTAACTGATTTGGATTGCTAGCGTCAATTTGTGGTGGGGCAATCAGACCTTCTTTTCCTTTTGTGTATTTACCGACCAAGACCTTGGCTATATACATATACTGAAGGCTCTCGTTATCAGGAACAGCATATTGCCTTCTGCAGAAGTACCAAGCTTTGTTGGAAAAACACACACCATTTCCAAACTTTAAAGCTGTAATATAAATAAGAACTATATCATTACAACCGTAATCTGTAATTTCTCCTTCAGTTAGGGTTTCATGGATGTGGAAGATTGTTTTGATTAAAATAGGTGGATAACGTTGTTTTTGAGAATGGATGTGGATAAATGAAGAGGTATAGGTGGTGTTGAATTGATAAAGGGCAGTAATGAGTTAAGGAATGCTATTTGGGAGCGAGGCATTAATTAGTGATGGTGCTTGAGTGTGAATAAATAATGCTTTAAAGTTCAATAACTCATTTTCTTCAAAAGGCAGTCGTACAGTCACAAGTTGCCCAGATTGTTTCTTTGTAGGTAGAAACAGGAATAAATAAACTACGTTGTGGCGCACCCAACGAACATGTTGTTCACAAAGTTGCCATTACAGTTGTTAACTTAACAAGATGTTGCAACTTGCTGGCATAGTTACTGCTACGGTTCATCCTATTCTCCTCAAATGAGAACAATTTGAGCGTTTTATTGTTGTATAGAGGACCATTTGTACAAATATCAGAAGTTAAATTTGTCGAGAATTTGGTCAAGTTACCGTTAAATTTTCCAGAACAATATCTGTTAAAACCAGTGCAGTTAATTCTTTCCACAGCGTCTTTTGTTGTTCCATGATACAGCGACATTTCATTTCCACCATTGCTCATTTTCTGCTTTTTCGCCTGGTACAATTGATACAATCCTGGATTTTGAATTCTTTCAATCTTTACAACCTCCGTTTTACGTATGTTTGCCCCAGTGAGAGCGATGCTTGAAACATGTCGTGGAGTTGGTTGTATTCTGTGTCTTTATTTGCAATATTGAATCGAAACACTTGAAGTTCCTGCCCAGTGGAACCATCTATTGGCTGATATTCCCAATTTGAAGGGAGTGGAAATGCTTAAAAGATGTAAATTAATATGTATCTGTATCAATCAATGCTTCGGTATTTTTAAGTATGATTAGGTTAAATGTCTTCAAAAATATTATCAAATAACAATACCTTCACACGGGCGTCTGAAAACTTTCATTGGATCTTCGCTTGAAGTCAAACATGTCTCTGTCATGGTTTTGAAATCTATTTTATATTTCGACTCAACGTCATCAAATTCGACAGTTCCTAAATGATTTCTCTTGTACTCCGTCTCTATCTTTGCGCTTATTTCCTTTGCGTACTTTTCAGGAATAACAACGCCTCTATTGCCCTCGTAATAGAACCATTCAACCTAAAACAAAGTGCATTAAGAATATTTTTACATGTGATGTTTGAATTCCTAAAGATTTGCTCTTTGGGAATTACTGATAGTTAGGTGAGGAAAACGCTACTAAATGAGATGCTACTAAAGTAAAGCCTGTTTTCCGCTCTTTGGCGGTTTGCCCCTAATAAAACCCAACAAAAAGCGTTTTAATTTTATGAAAGCACTCGCAGCAAACTTGCGAGTTGACCCGGGGTTGGGATGTGAGTTAGAGAATATGCAAAGCAAAAGAGCATACCGTATTTACTCGTTTGAGCGCCGCAGCGCTCTTTAAATTTTAGAACTTTAATCGAGGGCTCTGCTCGATCGGGGGCGGCGCTCCTTGAATAATACTTTTTGTGAATTGTAACAAGAACTTTGAACAAAAATAATTGAAAGTTAGATGCAGCCAGATGTCCCCATTTTGACAGAGTCAGCGTTTTACGCTTTTATTATCCCATCAGTCCATGCATTCGGAAAGTGGAACAAGCCTCATTGGTTGGTCATGTTTTTTGAAAGTCAATATAACCCTTTAATATGTATAAGTAAATAAAAAGTAAGTCCAACCTCTCGGACAGTCACATCCGTGTGGTGTCTCTCTCGTTCCCAGTCGTGGATTATTTTGTGAGTCTTCCCCACAGCAATCGCTACATTCCTTGCCAACCCGGTGATTCTGATGTATCCAAGAGCGGGTTCACACTCAATACGAACTTCGTGGAGGTCTTGTATTTCCATAATTTTTTCCAGTTGTCTCAAATCAATCTCCTGTTGTGTTTCGATGGTCTCAGTATGACATTGTTCTGTCTCGACCCGTTTCAGTTCTTCTTTGATCGTTGCGATATCGTTCGAACTTTCTGCTGCAATTTCCAGAGTAACTTGCTGTCTCGTCTTACCTGTGTTACCTATTGGAGAAAACACTGGTTCGGTAACTGTGGTATAAAAAGATTGATCAAGAATCCTCAAAACAAGTAATATTGTTTGTGTTTTATTGGCATTTTCCGTGCTAAGGAACGAACTTCGGTCCTCGGATCGTGAAATTCCTTTACGAACTTATTCTAAAGGCATCATAACATTGATTAGTGAGCCCCTTAAACTGAACTCAACATTTTGCGACTTCTTATAGGAGACCCCCTGAAGCTCGGAGGCCCAGTTACGCCACTGGAAGAAACAGTTTAGAACTAAACGAGCTATCAATCAAAACGGGAAAATGTATTCGTTTGTAGTCACACGAAATCAATGCGATTATCTTCGCTATATATATCCACGAGGAAAAGGTAATTGGGACTGATAAAACTATCCAGTATATATGCTTAAGGTTACTTCTATTGTAAGGTATTCCGTTGGAATAATTGGATCAATACGAGATGGCTTTTTAATGGAGCAAACAGAACAGAACCTATACAATTACTTAGTATGGGAAAACTTTTCAAACACCCTTAACTATCCATTTACGAGTCAACGATAAAAAGGTCTCTTTGTTACCTTGAAATGCCTCTTTGCGTGCGAAAGTTCTACTGAATTCCTCAAAAACCTTTTCTTGCAAAATAACAATACGAATGAGCTTCAAGGACTTGTTATCTCTTTTACGATATTCCCTAATGCAGTGGTGCAAAATCTCGGCTGATTGCTTGCCATCTTTCTGCAAGACACCGGTTCCGATCGCGGGAAGAGACAACGAGGTGAAGCCGTTCATGTCAGCGTCGATTAAACACTTTGTCACCACGTTTTGAATCATGAATTTGTCGGTTTCAAGAGCGCGCACATTTATAACCATGTGAAGCAATCTGCGAACCTTCAAATTTCCTGCCATTGTCATGACTACCGCTCCAGGATAAATCCTGCTCAATCCAATGTATTCTTGTCTTAAAGCTTCACCAGCCTCTTTATAAACCGCCGTTCCAACTTGCCCTCCTTATTAATAAAAATATCACTATCATTTTGATTCTGGTCTCACCCATGGACGCCGGAACGATGCGAGAGCAAAGTGGGCAGATTTTGGTAAAAGGGCACTCCTGTAGCGGCGCATTAATAAACAATTATTGGATGAGGTTGAGTGTGATATCGAGAATTATCAAGCCGAAGTTTGCATTATTTGCTGAACATAAGCTGAGGCGGATAACGCAAACTGTCTAGACGATTATGTTATTCTTGATAGCACTCCTGCTTCGGATATAGAATGTAATTAATCTTTTAAAATGAAAGCACATTTTGCCCCTCTTGCCCCTGCTGGTAAAAGGCAAGGGAGCAGTTGCCCCGGCTCCCCCCCCTGTTCCGACATCCCAGGTCTTACCGTCAAAGGAGCTCAGTATTTGTATGCACCCCTGATGCACCCATGCATCTTCTGAAATACTGTTAATGTCTTGCTATTATTAACCACACAGTATACCTTGTGTAATTTTTTCTGAAACCAGAAATCCGATTGCATCAGTGGACTCCTCAACAATATTTCCTTGAACGATTTTCACCTCAATTCCGTGTGTTTTTTCCTTTTCCTGGCTCAAACTTCTATCGAGGGCACTCGAAGACTTTTTACGTGTTGTCTTAAAAATACCTGCATCACTCTCCGAACATCGTTTTGTTTTTCGTGTATTTGCATCGGCAGTTGGTGAATAAACTTGAAATTGTTCTTTGAATGCACTAACAGCCTTCGAATTTCCCTTGTAAACGACTACGTTAAACATTTTGACTTTTGAGGAAGGCTTGTCATTTGAGCTGAATTTCATGGCCTCTTCAAACAAGATTTTTGCGACCAATTTTTCCGAGAATCCGAGAATCCCGGTACCGAGAGCAGGGATTGAGATGGAGGTGAGCGAGAGAGCTTCGGTTTTGCATATAACAGTTTTTGCACAACCTCACGGAGTTTCTACAGAAACGTAATGCAATATGTTTCGATATTATACACGGATAAACCGCACAAGTTGTTTCTGGTTGATGCAAACAGGATTTGATAGAATTCTATCTATTTACCTTTTCTCCTTGATCAGTTGTCCATCTGGGGCATGAAACATGAAAGACTTTCTTACATTTCAACTTGGCGCCATCTGTGATTGCAAAGTCTCCTTCGTTAACCTGGCCCTTTTCTTTTATCCATTTCTCGCAAAAAATTTTCATTACGCTTCCAGCTGCATCAAGAATTGCTTTTGAGCAAGGATTCTTCCTAAGGTTCAGATCACTTCCAACCGTGTTCACAATAACATCGGTCTAGGGAATGATAAATGTTTCAAATTAGCTTGATCTCATTTAGGATGCTTGCAAAATCTCGAAGGTTATATGTCATAAATTACTCACCGTGGATTTGCAATGTTTCCAACAATTAGACGTATTTCCATTCCCGCGGGAGTTTTAAATGTCAAACCATCACTTGCTGGGGGGGTATACGGTAGCGAAACACCACTAGTTGCGCCTAGCAGCGGTCTCCATCTGTCTCGAACCGTTTCATTGATATGTAAGTTTGAGTCATTTCTAAACCTTCTCGCTATTTCTTTCATTATTGCCTCTATTGCCGAGGGATCATTATCGACAAAATGAACTTGTTGTAAACTGTGGAAAGTTTTTTCTTGTAAGAATTCACAAGTCGCTGTTACCAAACTTTTTGCGCTGATATCGTGGGGTGTCCTGCAGACTCCTGTGCCGAGCGCTGGAATTGCAATAGTCTGACCATTAGTGGCCTTCTCCAAGACATTAGTACAACAATGCCTATAAAGGAAGTGTAGGTAAATTTAGCTGACACCATCATTAACAAGCATAGTCATCAACACTTCTAAAAACACCCTCGTCCTTACCATGACTAACCAGCACAGTCTCTGATCACTATCCTAACATTTACCATAATTAACCATCATAGTCGCAACTCTGTCTTCACCACCATTAACCAGCAAGCTCACTGCTGGTTAATCACACATCATTTTACTCGTTCTTCCCATGCACGATAAAATAACATTGACCCACATTAAATACTTCCCTCCCCTTGTTTCGACCTCATCATGAGCACTAGACGGACTGTACGTTGGCACCACTACATGAAGTATTTTTTTAAACATCAATTTCCCTCCGTCAGTAGGGACAACTTTTCCAGGTGAAAGTTTTGCCGTTCCCATATCATTTAAGGCACGATAACTGTCCTCCTGGGGCCGGTTGTATCAAAGGCGTTTAAGTCGCTATCCACCGTATAACTCGCTATCCACCGTATAAAATTTATACGCTTGAGAAATAGCGTTGTATCAAATCCGTTTAGCACTATCCACCGGTTAAAATCTGCCTATCCAGCGTGCAAATTTAAACGGTCCCTTGAGACCGTTTAAGTCACTATCCGGAGGATAAAGTTTAAATTCGTTGTCAATTAAAAAAAAAAACATCTAAAATGGCATTGTACAGATTACCTGGAATCCATTTTTATGCACTTCCACGAGTAAATAGAAGAGCGGACAGAGTTTTTAGACGTGAAATTGACAACATTTTACAATATTATGATGATAATGAGCTGCGAAAACGATACCGTTTCGGTAGGCAAACCATCGTCTACATAACCAATCTTGTACGAGACGAAATCAGTCCTGCAACTAATCGTACTCACGCTGTTTCGGCCACCCACCAAGTTTTAATAACACTTCGGTTTCTTGCATCTGGCAGCTTCCAACAAGTGACCGGAGATACTCTTGCAAGCTTGGATAAGGCCACTGTTTGTCGAATAATACGTCGTGTTACTGTTGCTCTATGTCGTAAGATTAACCAATTCATTAAATTCCCTCAATCACAAGAAGATCGTGACATCGTGAAGCAAGGTTTTTACGAGATTGCAAACTTTCCGTGTGTAATCGGCTGTGTTGACGGCACACACATTAAAATCCAGGCGCCTTCAGAAAACGAGCCAGATTTCGTAAATCGAAAGAGGGTCCACAGTATAAACGTACAAGGAATCTGCGACCATAAAGGTACAGGAAATATTTTGTTTATACCACAGTTATTTAAATATGGCGCATTAAAAATGTAAATAGTCTCGTAGGGTAAATAGGGATGATTGTGAATGGATTTTTTTTACCGGAAGTCAAATTAGTCAATATTGTTCTCTGACTTGTCCATTTTATTATTAATAATTGTAACAACTTTTCATCATAGCTTGGTAGAAAATCAGAGGTTGAAAATCACACACGCACTCACATTATGCCATGAAGCCCCCCCCCTCTTCAAATTAGAAATGAAATTTATTTTCACTTTATCTTGTAGGGAAATTTACCAATATTGTCGCCAAATGGCCTGGGTCAACTCATGATAGCCACATTTTTAGAACATCATCTATTGGCCGCAATTTAGAAGGGACCAATTTTGAAAATGGTGTTCTCTTAGGTGATAGTGGCTATGCCTGTATGCCTTATTTAATGACCCCATACCCAGAACCACAGACACAGCCCCAGCGACGATTTAATCGAGCACACAGGGTCACAAGGTGTATTATTGAGAGGACTTTTGGGGTCCTGAAACGACGCTTTCATGTTTTGCATGGTGAAGTAAGATTGTGTCCAGAGAGGGTGTGCACCATCGTTGTCGCATGTTGCGTTTTGCATAATATTGCCATTGATCACAATGAGCCAATTGATCAGGAAGAGGAAGAACTCCAGATAGAAGAGGACAACAATTATAATGGTATTGATTCTGGAGCAGCAATTCGAAATTATATTGCAGCAACATACTTTTAATAAAATAATTTCACATTTCAATAAAACTGTTTATATAGAACATTTGAAGATTTCTTAATTTTTTAAATTGTATATACATGCATTCAATTCAATTGTGTTAATTAAAATTTATTCCTCTAAAAATAAGTGAGTTTTATTCAGTATTATACTATATTATTATTTGTAAAAAGCCTCTTATATTAATGCTGGTGAAAACTCACTTATATTTAGCCTGCTTGATATTTGCAAATGAATGTTATGTTACAAATAAATAAACAATAACCATTGTTGTTCAATTTTCAAATGATGTGTTAACTCTCAACATCTCAACTTCCAGCCTTAATTTTTCCTGAACTAGCATTAAATTTTGAACTTCTAGTTCAATTTTCTTCTTCTCCAATATAAGGACATCCATTTGTGCTAATTGGATGTCCTGTGTGGTCACTTTTCTTTGCTTTTTGGTGGGTGGCTGATCCACAATTACCTGTATATCTGGGTCTTCTGCAGGAAGTGTTCCTGAGCCAGATGCTTGTAGGGTTGGGTTTGCTGCTTCATGCAGTGTTGTAATAGTAATAGTGCTGCACCATCTGCAGGAGGTGTTGTAACAGTTGCTGGTGAGGGACTGTTACCACTGGTAGTGGAATCTTTTCAAGAAATGATGGTGGCACATCACCAACAGCAGGTGGAGAATAGGGAGACTTGAACATGCCTCAGCAAAAGGGAGCTCCATGGTATGATCATCTAGGGCATCCCAATTTGTATTTGTTCCTACAAAAATCAAACAATATTTGACTACAAGAAACTAGAAATTGAACACCATATTTGAGAACTGCTAAATACCTGTGTCAATATGTAAATGCAGTACCGGCCACTGACTACTGAATGTAAAAATTATAGCTAAAAACTATACAAATGTACTTATCTTTGAAAAATATGTGTGTGTTTATATTAAACATATGAACATATCAAGTGAAATCTTTCAGACCCTCACGACCGACGTATAAAGTAGGGATTTCCACTGTCGAAAGAAGATACTATGCGACGTACGTCTTTTGTAAGCCATTTAGAGATTTAAACATTCCAAACTACCATACTTATAGCCGATATATTCAAAATATGCGTTTTAAATGACATAAAATAACGTTTACAATGACGCTCGCCTTTCTCTTCATATATTTCACTGATTTATGTAATATTATGCGCATGACACCACTCACCTGATTCAATCCCCCCTTGTATCCCACAAAAGCTAGGTTCATCCCCAAACAACTCAAGTATTCGCTGGACTGTTGGCTTCAACGGCTGATGAGGTCTTCCACCTCCAGTTTTTTTGTGAGAATTTTTTTCTTTTCCAAGGTCTTTTCTCGCTTCGCCTTTCATCCCCCGCCACTTCTCTCTTAACTCACTCGGAGTTCTCTTCGCCACCCCAAGCGCATTCACCCGATCGCATATTCTTTGCCAAGTTTCGCTTTTTTTCTTGTTTGAAACAGTTGTTGAAAATTTATCGCGGATGATATTGATATTTTCCTCAGCAAGCTGAAGAATTAAAGCACATTCCGCGGCGGAAAAGTTTGGTTTTCTCGCTCGCTTAGCCTCCATTGTTTGCTTTCAAAATTTCCCGCGCTTCGGACGCATAGCAACGCCTAGCAACCACCGGGAATAACCGGTTTTCTCCAGTTTTCTCCGGATAAATTTAAAGTTATCCGCAGGTTAGTTAAACGCTGTACTAAACGGCCTTCATACAACGCAATTTTATCGAGCGTTTAACTATCCGCCGGATAATAAATTTATACGGTGGATAGGAGCTAAACGCCGTTTAGCTTAAACGCCTTTGATACAACCGGCCCCTGGATTTTACGCCCTCCTTTTTCAACTATCGCCCCGGCAAGTCCGCCAGAGTGCTTGAGCTCGTCGTTGGCAGAGTTCACCAAGTAGTCTACGGCATGGTCGAGGATGTCGCCTTGATGTACCTCAATGATCTTACCATTTGGGAAGGTGTATCGACATTGCATTGTACGCTTCCTGTCCTCCTTGATACTAACAGTGCTTGCATTTTGTAACTGGAATGAACTGTGTCTTCCTGGCTGATCGTTGAGTGTGACTGCAATCCCACATCGATGTTTTCTTTCGATGCTCTCAATTGCCATGTATGCCATTCCTTTTATACTCGACGCTGTTTCCGGTGTTCCGTAATTTATCTTCTGCACCTTTAGATCTGAAAACAAGTTTTTATTGTTGGTCATTTGCGTAAAATTAGCGCGGCGTAGCCAGCATTTAGGATATACCCTTTCTCCAAATAGCAAGCATTGCTTATGCGAAAACCCGACCTCCAAACCTTGTCACGCGCAATTTGCAGTTGACTAGTTAAAATCTTATTCTCTAGTCAGAATAGTGCTTTGAGAATGGCTAAACGATACCCGAGGAATTTTGTTGGTATTCCTTAGTATACTAAATGCTTCGCGAGATAAATATTACATATGCATGAGAGTTCATGTATATAACTCAGAGTTTCAGCCTGAGCCTGTTGTTGTGCAAGTGATTTATCAGATCAGCACCACCTGTACTAAAAAAAATGTATTACAAACCTTTTGTAAGATCTTGTATGCTAATACAACAATTCTCGACTACCAGTTTCTCACCAGATAGCACCAAGGCTTCGCTTTCAAACTCTATCTTCAAGTCTGGTGATGAAAGCCGCAAGCCTTCTAAGGTAGTTCGCCCGTAAAACCAGAGATAGCGTAGAACTGCATTTTGAAGTGGAACTCTTTGTTCTACTGTTTTCTTTTGTTCTTTAAAATTGTCGATTTTCTCGTTCAGGTTTCCCAAATGCTTTTTAAAACAGATGATTCGTGGAACGCTATCTTCTCTTGGTAATGTGAGCGGAGTCGATGTTCCCAACTCGTTGAGCAATGCATCCTGGGATGATTTCGTTCTCAAACCTGAAACAAAAGGTATAGAATTGGGGAGGTGTGAAGCGTGATTGGACTCATTAGTTTATGTTGAAAGATTCATAAGCGAAGATTCACAATAAACATTACAGAACTACACGCTACTTTCAGAGAGTTTTATTTCAACCATGGCATTCACAATAATGTCGTAGGCTCCGTCCACGTGTGTCTTTTGCATACCATACAGTGTTACCATTCCTTGTTTATCGACTACAACTTCCGCCGTGACATTCTCTGCGGTCAACAACGACTTTACGTGTGAGATAGCTTTGTTTGCCTTCAACAAGGAAAATCTGTTTTCATTCAAGGAACGTTGTTCAAAAAGGTCAACAATTTCTTCCATTTCAATTTTAAAATTTTCTATTTGGATTTGTGAGCCTTTCACGGTTATTCTTTCCGTTTTTTCGTCTTTTATTATTTCCAAGCCCTCTCGCTTTGACGAAGTTTCCAAGCTAAACAAATAACGCGGAAAAAGTCTCAGTCAATGGACGAATTGCGCTTTAGACTAATTTCTTACGTCGGTGAAAAAAGGATATTTTCTGAAAGAGCTTACTAAAATTAGTAAAACTGCCAACTTTGGCTGCGAATTTTGTAAATTACGGAAAATATAGGCTTGTATAGCCATGCAAAGTTCACGAATTTTGTATACTTTTGTATTACAGCCGGAAGTGTGTAACTAATTTAATTACACGTTTCGGCACGTAGGATGCAAAAGTATACAAAATTTGCTAACTTCGTATAGGGCTACATTTTTCGTATTTTACAGAATTTCGCAGCCAAACTTTACATTTGCATGCACTAATCTGAGTAAGATCTTTCTAGCTGGTGATTTTTTTTTTCTAGTTACTTCAATCAAAAGTTAGGTTAAAGCTCAAGTCGTCAATTGTTATATTTTATAATATGACATTAATTTATAGTACGCGCGTGCTGATTGGTCGAGAAGCGTGTTTCTATTTAACAATTAGACAACGAGTCTGAGTTGTCTATGAGCGAATAGTCAAAAAGGCGACGCCTGAGTTGACTATTCGCTCATAGACAACGAAGGCGAGTTGTGTAATTGTCTTAGTATACACCATGTACCTAGATATATTAATTTCGAGAAAATAATCGATACACTGCATATAAAACCGAAAAATAATTTAATTAATTCAATTTTATATGGTCGCGCAACCGAATTTTTGCCAAAAGTTCACCATCACGAATAGACAATGGTTGAGTAGCCAATCAGAATGTGGGATTTGTAATAGACAATAGTCGGGTGTATACTAAAACTGTATAGAAACACGGAGAATGTTTTCTATTTCTTAAATACCGCATGCGCGAGGTCTTTAACGAGAAGTATTGGACCGAGGTCTTTTTGAACAGACCGAGCTAGAAGAGCGAAGTTTGTACAAAAATATCTGATATCCGATATTTCTCGGTAATGACCGAGCAAGCGAGGCTAATAAAAAGTTTATTATATGGCATAAGGAATGTATTTGCATGCACTTGAAACAAACAAGAAATGCATGAATTCGTATTAGTAGCCTGGTACGCATTTGATAAAAAACAAAAACATAATATCAGTGAATTATTTATAGTCTACCTAAACCGTCTGGAGACTGTCTGGAGATTATTAATTTCACAGTAAATTAAATTTTCCCTTGAACATTTATTTGTGCCTTTTTCATTCAGAATTTCTCTGTTTTTCATCTCGGAATGGAACGCCGGTAACGCCGGCGGGAAAGTAATAGACAACTGAAAATTCTTCTCAGCCAATTACTGAGCTCCATTTCACCTGAAATGACGCTTGCCATATAATAATAACTAATTTTTTACCGAGAGTTAGGTCTGTGCTGCGAAATATCAGACCGAGGCTCTTTAGTATGCAAAAAGCCTCGGTCTGATATTTCGCAGTCCAGACAAGCGAGGTAAATAATCTGTTTATTATATGGGTGCATGAGACATCTGGGATACTGGTCCATATACAAGGGGTCCGGATATTGGTTTTACGGACGGCTCGTCAACCAATCAGAATATAGAATTTTGAAAAGCCATATAATAGATTAAGTCAGTTATTTATAATGCTACTTACTGTATATAGGTAAATACTTGCCTTTGAAATTTAGTCGAGCGTTGAAGCAACTTCAGATGAACAGCTAATAATTCTATCGTATCTTCGTGTCGAATCGTTCGTTCTTCGATTTTGGCAACACACTTTTTCACCTCTTCGTGGGCCGTAATAAACACAGACATTGCTCTTCCGACAAGCTTTAAGAAACCTTCATCATATCTCTCGATGAAGGAAACTGATTTAGCATTGTTGAACTCCAAGAATATTTTCTGTAATAATTTCTTTAACCCTTGCTCGAGCAGAGCAGGCTTAATCGGTACGATTTCGTATTTGTATTTTTTGAGACAAGTTAGAAAGTGTTCTTTTGTTTCCTCGCTGGAAAATGAGAAATGTACCGAATCTCCTCTCATTTCGATGCTCGGCTGTGGTTCTCTCAAGGCATATAGGATAGCTGGGCAGCATGATTTTGTTTCAGGTAGTCATATAAGTCACTGTCAATCGCTGTAACGAAACCTGTCGTGTTTGGACGCTCTTCTTTACCTGAGAAAATGTTTAGATAACACTATATATAATACTGTACGCTTATTTAAGTTTTTGACATAGAGCCCATGCATCAGCTGATCAGCGCATGCATACACAGTTAGCCTGGGCCGCAACTGCTTGTGATCCTCTGAATTTACCAGAGGATACAGGGTTTTTTAATCCCGCGAAATGGGAATTGGATGATTATCCATATTCAAAATTTTCTAACTGTGTAATACAAGATTCTTTTCACAAAAGACCTTATATTTGTGTAGATTATTCACTCTATCCATATTTTTTACATATACGGCTTTTGTTTTCTGATCCGGTTCGTTTAACTTTGCCAACTCACCTTTTTGAATCTGATGTACTTCGTTTACATTCGTTTCAGCCAGTTTCAACGTCTCAACGACTTCCCTGTCCATTAATTCGTCTTTTTGTACAACTTCACTTTTGCCAATCTGTGAGTCTCGATCATGTTCGTCCGCCGTACTTGTTAATCGTTGAACAACGACATTCCCCGCAGTTAAAATACCGTCCATTGCATCTTCTTTTACAATTTTACCGAGGACAAGATCTTTGTTTAGTGCAGCTGTCATGTTGCAGACGAAATGACTTCTTCTCAGGTCGGCGACATGTTTGTCCGGATCGAGTGTGAACATCTCTCGACAATTTGGACACGGAAAGTCTCGAATAGTTTTCCTTGGGGTGCTTCCTGACGACATGTTTGCACAACGCCTTCTAAACAATCTTTACAAAATGAGTGGAAGC
This sequence comes from Dendronephthya gigantea, assembly GCF_004324835.1. Lineage (NCBI taxonomy): Eukaryota > Metazoa > Cnidaria > Anthozoa > Malacalcyonacea > Nephtheidae > Dendronephthya > Dendronephthya gigantea. The sequence goes on along the minus strand of NW_021163282.1, from coordinate 164,454 downwards.
AAGGAAGAGTTCTCGGGTCTTTTAGCGGTTCCAGACATATGGTACATTGTAGTTCTTTTTTCATTTCAATAATTGGGTCAGTTTCCAAAGCACCATGGCCAGCCATTCAGAAATAAACTTTGTTATTCAGGAAACCAAAACCTGGGGATTAATACTGCTATAAACACAACTCCAAACCTCAATGTGTCTGTGACGGTATCTCTTATATTCTCTCATAAATTATGTTGCCATAAAATCTGTGCGGTCGTATGAGTAAAATAGTAAAATCTTTACCTTCTATATTAATAGGTAAAGAAGTAAAAAACTTCTTTCAATATAATTATTATTATACTATATAGGCCAGATTTAAGCCAGTCTATTTATAAACGCATGACTGAACTTTCGTTTTTTACCTCATTGAAATAGATGATACGTTGGCAAACTCATCTAACGAAATTACAATTGTAAATTAAATGCCACATAAAAAAATCTTGACTTTAGTTCCCTGATTGTTTTCTATTGAAAGACGACACAATTAAGTTTACAAGAGTTATACAGTTAGCTGCAAAATTTGAAAATATTAACTTGCAGCTGGCAACAAACGTATCGATTTTCATAATGGTGTCAATTCGCATTTATCACGTTACCTTTTTTAAGCTGTTTGTGATATCCACTGTTAAGTAAAACAATAACGAAAGCAGTGGCGTATAGCCTAAACATAGCTGCATGAGGTCAATTTTTAAACAATACTGAATAGCCATAACTTGCATCTTTCATCAAATGTTAATATTTATTTGCAGTGAATATATGACCAGTAAATGGAAAAATGCATGCAGTGTCGGTAGAAAGTAAACTATATAATTATATTCATTACGGTCAAGATTACACTATACCAGATCATTTTGTTCATTTCTACCAAAACTACCGGATGTACGTCTTTTCCCTTTGCTCAAAACATGGAAGTTCTTCTTATTTTCTCAAGAAGTCGGTATTCTAATAACTAACGTCACGCCGTAGTTTATGTATGAGTAGGGATAAAACGCGGATACGGATTGCGGATGGCAGATGCGGATGGGAAAATGCGGATGGGAAAATACGGATGAGGGGATAAAACGCGGATGGGAAAATGCGGATGAGGGGATAAAACGCGGATGGGAAAATGCGGATGAGGGGATAGAACGCGGATGGGAAAATGCGGATGAGGGGATAAAACGCGGATGGAAAAATACGGATGAGGGGATAAAACGCGGATGGAAAAATACGGATGAGGGGATAAAACGCGGATGGGAAAATACGGATGAGGGGATAAAACGCGGATGGGAAAATGCGGATGAGAGGATAAAACGCGGATGGGAAAATACGGATGAGGGGATAAAACGCGGATGGGAAAATGCGGATGAGGGGATAAAACGCGGATGGGAAAATGCGGATGAGGGGATAAAACGCGGATGGAAAAATACGGATGAGGGGATAAAACGCGGATGGGAAAATACGGATGAGGGGATAAAACGCGGATGGGAAATAATGGATGAGGGGATAAAACGCGGATGGGAAAATACGGATGAGGGGATAAAACGCGGATGGGAAAATGCGGATGAGGGGATAAAACGCGGATGGGAAAATACGGATGATGGGAAAAAATGCGGATGGGAAAATACGGATGAGGAGATAAAACGCGAAAAAAGGAAAACGATTTTTATATGTGATTTCCTTATATAAATATATATGTCTTTCCTTCTTGTGTTTCTCCCGTCTAAGCTTCTTTACCACGACTAGCTTATCTTTCACGTTTGCCAAAGAAGCGTCCATAAAACTGCCTTTTTCCAATTTTTTATTTCTACTCCGGCGCCAGCGACGGAGTTGAAAATTCGCCTCGTTTTTTTATCGTGGCAAGTGTGTAAAGTGTATGTGACCGTACTTATTTACGTCCCGTGCACGATTCGATTTCGCTCGCATGATACGGCAATTCCTCCAAGAGGAACAAATAAACAGTTCTTTTCATGCTGCTCGATTGAATATCGCCGCTATTTATTTTTCTTTATTATTATTGTAGTAGTTCCTAGTTTATTGTCGACGACTACCATATATTTCTTTCACGCGATGCTCATTGCCCCTGATGCACTTTGATATCGCCTGGACCTGAGTCCAATTTTTCTATGCAATTGACCCGACTGTGTGATTATAATTTAATCTCATCTAAAGGTGAAACTACTAAAAAAAAGTTGCGCAAATTTATAACGCATACCGTAAATGATCGATTAAGCACCGCTACTCGAATAAGCGCCGCACCGGAATAAAAAAATTTAATAAGCGCCGCTGTTGAATTAGGGCCGCGGCGCCTATTTAGGAAGATATAAATAGACGCAAAAAATGTAGAAATAAACGATTCTTTATTTAAACGCGTTAATTCTAACATTTGAGAACGACGGCCAGTATTGACACTTTAAAGGTTTATTGTCGAATATCTCTTACAACCGGGCTCATATGACAATTCTTTCTTTTCCCTGTAGCCTCTACCAAAAGTTTATTCGATTCATCGGCTGATCGGCCTTCAGAAAATAAAGTATTTGCTCACTTTGAAATAAGCGCCGCTGTCGAATAAGCGCCGATGTCAAATAAGCGCCACGTCTTTAAATCAATATTTGCAATAAGCGCCGCGGCGCTTAATCGATCATTTACGGTAAGTCAAACAGAGAAATGTGAAAACACAAAAAGGGTTTTTTATTGAGCTTTCGACTAGGTACTTCGAGTCTTCTTCAGAATATCTAGATTATCTACACGTGTCTAGCGTTATATATTTAAGAATACAGAGTCTTGAATAGCCTGCAACGCAGACTATATATTGGGGTATATATACCCCAATATATAGTCTGCGTTGCAGGCTAAGTCTTGAACGGAACAGCTCGAAACTCAAATATATAAAGCTACACAAATGTAAATCGATTTAGATATTCTGAACAAGACTAGAAGCACCAAATTTATGTTGGCGTGCTTTCCATGGGCAAAAACAACGAAAAACTGTTATCCATACAAACTCATTGTGTTTGTCAGTTGCCAGAATGTGGTGATATGGTGCAATGCGACCTTTGTGACATGTGGTACCATTTAGCATGTACCAATTTGAGCCAAGCTCCTGGCGAAAGTGACGATTGGCTTTGCCAGTCATGTGCGCCGCTTTTGTAAATAAAATTAAGTGACCTAATTGTAATTGTAATTTTTATACATAGAACTTAGTCTATATACATTCCTAACATTCGTGTGCAATTAGTAATTCATAGTTCTTTAGGAATATTGTAGTAAATGGAACTTTAGGAAATAATAAAAAAACTTTTTAATCGCAAAATATTTTTTTTATTATCAGAATTCGGTCAGTAATGAAATTAATTAATAAATTAAAACTTTTAAACTCTTAACGGTTATCTCTAGCTCTAAAATGGTAAGGTAAACTGTGTTTTTTAGAGGGGGGGCCAAATTTCCGAAGGGGGGGCCAAATTTCCTAGGAAATTTGGCCCGGGGGGGCCATATTTCCTAGGAAATTTGGCCCGGGGGGGCCAAATTTTCGGGGAGGCCAAATTTCCTGTGACACCGGTCATACTTTTAAATTTAAATAGAGTATTTCGTTAACGGAGAATATATAGCGGTGAAAATGCATTTCTCGTGCTAGGCAGATGTAAATAACTATATATTTGCATGCAGAGTTCTTGAAACACTCTAAAATACCAGTAACCTGTCTGTACCAAACTACAACAGGACCGGTCTGGCCGTTTTTTCCGTATCACAGATCACAGATGTTCGCACAGAAGAAGCGCCCTGGCACACACGAATCAGCGTCATCTTCGCTCTTTCGAAACGTTATGTAACATCGCTTAAAAGCGCTCGTTGGTAGTGCAAAGGTCTTAAAATTGTATGTGGCTGATGAATGATTATGGAGTTACCGAACAATTTGATACAAGAACAGGTGAGAATTTTTAAGAGGTATGATTTATTTTACGCGGAAAATTATATGCTGCCTAAATTTGAATAGCTATTTGCCGTACTACAATTTGCTGTATATGGATTAGTAGGATTACTATATTCAACCAAATCATCCAAATGTGGTATTATCTATATAAATGTCTTATATTAAAGATAGATGAAACTAATTGGTATTTCTATAGGTGGTCTTGCCCCAAAATGGAGATAAAGCCAGATTATTCTATAGAGAGTTTTTTTAAAGATTCTCACTTCAGAAACCAAATTTATAGCTAGGATATGAAAATTTTCATGCATATAAACACTTTGTGTGCATGCCATAGGTGCATGAGCACCCAAAAATGACCCTGCCCCCTGTAAAAAGTTAAATGAACAAGTATAAATGATATACCAAACTGCAGCGGTGGAAATTAAAACACTATCTTAGCTATTTTGTCATCAACACATTGTGCGAAGGGAAGGGGCGCGCAGAATTGTTTTATCATGCAGTCATAAATTAACTCACATGGTGCTGGACAGAACAGGATGGTATTTTGTTATATGTATACTACCTAACCTAATTATGTTTTCAGGTTGTTTGGCAGCTTCTACCTATCATATTGAGCAAAAAGACGTCTAGAAAGCATGCTTTGTCAGATAAAGAGGTTTGAAATAGGGCACTTTACAGATATTATACCGATATAATTTATATACAGATATAATTTATATATTATATATAAATTTGATATGGCATCTTGAAAATGATTACAAAATGGTTCAATAGGTTTATGCAAGTTTTATATTTTATGATAAAGTGCCAACAGATTAAAGAGGTTGGGCAACTGTGGACTAAATGCTGTGATCCATGTTGTGTTATTTCACTTGCGGCTGTTGATGTTTTGGTACATCTGGTTGTGAAGAATGTTTTGGATTTTAGCTATGTTATGCATGGTTTTGTGGCTCAAACTTTGTCAACAAGGTATATAGATTTAATTAAAAATGGCCAACTTCTCAGCCTTTTAACTAAAGTGTTGAAATTTATAAGATCCTAACTATCTTAATTTCAGGCATATCCTTGGACCAATTCGTGGTGTAATAAAGTTATTATGTTTTCAAGTGAAGTCCACTATAGAAGTTGATTCATACAATTTGAGGTTAGTGGAACACTTTTAGTAATTGTAACTTTTAGTGTAGTAGGTACCTTGACTACGCAATAAGTCGATGCATTGTGAGTCACCATAAATTACTGTGTGTGTAAATTATGGCTGCATTAGTTTTAAGAGGAAGTCATATGCCAATATTTATGTTTATTTAGTACACTGACTATAAAATTTCTAAGTACTCCATAATTTTTTTGAACCAGTGCTGCATGATTCTAGTAGGCTTTCTCCAAAGTATAATTTAAGCCCCTTAAATGGCCGGCCTTAAATTATGCTGTATGTGGGTAGTTTGTTTACCTGATCCAGTCTCATTCAAACTGTTACATGAACAACCTTACGGCTTACTGTAGCCGACTATAGTAAGAAAAGTAAATTATTGAAGGTAAATATTGATAATGTTATAGGTTAACTGACATATATGAAAGTGAAAATGTTTTGCTAGAGCAATTCATACAATTACACAATGAAAACATAGCATTTTTTAATTGCTTCATTTGTCTGTATGCATCTCTTTACCCATTCTTACTGATTAATTTTAATGCTTTGTAACTCCCAAACGAAATTCTTTTTTTTGAGACCTCAACGTTTTTGTTTTGTTACCTTTAAGCTCAAATCTGCATCCATATACTAAGATATTGGCTAACTGTCCTTGGTCATGGCCAATGCTTCTTCAAGAGGTTGAAAATATTTTCCAGACAACGAATAAGAGGTAATCTTTTGATGGATATTTTATGACATGTGTAATGTGTAATAAATATACACCTTTATTGTTAAACTATATTGCACACCTGTAGAGTCCCAAGAAATGTGCCTACTCCATGCTACTATGCTGCAGCACCTCTACAGGTGTCTTCATATTGTGGTTTTATTCAACCTTACTAAAGTTGATATATACCACATTCCTGTATATATGCACCATATTACGGATCATTCGACCTTACAATTACCATCAATCATCCCAAATATTTGACATCATCAAGATCGAAATTGCATTCCGGTATATTTGACCTTACCAAAGTCGAAAGTACCATGTTCTGGTATATTCCATTCCGTAAATCTTTGTGCTTGTTAAATTTTGTTATGAATCACTCTGCATCCGCCCTAGCCCCAGCCCACACAGCAATTAAGTTATATTGTTAACAATGATCCTATTGTAAACTTGATCTTAACGCTAGCGTTAGTTCTCATAAAGTGTTCCTTTGATACGTACGTATAGACGCGCCTCCTGAAATGTTTCTTGTGCATCATTTTATTGACTTCCATACAGAGGGTATAGGCTCGTAATATATTTATAAATGCGGTATGCCATTCTAATGACGTAATGGACTGGTTTATTAAACCTTTCTTGCAATATCAGTCAATCTGGTATCAAACTACTGTATTACAGTATCAAAGTATCCAAAATACAGGGAAAGATATTTTAATTATATAATAATCGCTAATTTTGTATTTACAGGTTTATTTCGTCATTTGTTGCAATATTTGAAGCTTTCTTCCAACATGTTTTTTTCAACCCTAAAACTGATTACTCCGCTTGCAAAAGTTTACACGTATTGTTGTTGGAAATATCGTCGGATATGATGGAGGGAAAAGATATAGTTGTATTCGATAGGATTCTGAAATTGATTACTAACCATCTTCGATTTTACAAGGTGAGGTAAACTGATAGGTTTCAAATATTGCTCAACTTTGTATGTTAGGCGAAAAAATGCTACATTTAGCGTTTAGCCATTAATGCAATATTTTATCTAATAGAACAATATGGAATCACTTGGTCACAGTGTTTCATTGTGTCATCAAACATTACGATGGTTTTTGAAATACAACTGTGAGAAACTTGGTATGTACCGTAGACAAGATACTATACCACCAAGCATTGCTTGTTAAAGCGAGGCTTTTTGAGCCTTTAAAATAATCGTATTAGGGAAAACCTGTATAAATGTATTAAAACATAACCTCGTATCCAGGATCTTTAAAACTGAGTTGTTTTCATAAGCATAAGGGCTTACGTTATAGAGGTGGACGAGTAATTCAGCGATCAATAAAATGCCAAATTGCAATGCAGCATTACTGTCCATAGCACGAACCTACGTCACCTTCCTCCATACGTCACGACGAGTTTAGAGTTCGAAGAAACAAATTCAGGGATATATTTACAGGCAACAATTTGATAGTTTTGACCAAGAAACGATCTTACTCGAGGATCATTAAAATTGTCGATTATAGTTGTCGTAAACTGAAATAACGAATATATAAAAACTAAGTTCATGCATTTCTAATTACTATACCAGCTAAAACTACTATAACTATATCTTCAATGAAAGGATAATGAACTATACAGATTATGAATACATATTAAATGCACTAGAAATGCCCTAAACCGCTCAATCTTGTCATGCACTTACTATGGCTAACACATACAAGATAAACTGCTAACTAACTAAATTACAATCGTAAAAGATAAACTTGCATAACAGTCCCGCTTTGTCGAGACGAACGATGCACAAACCGAGATGTTCGACAGCTGTTAATTTTGCGGTGTCATATTGACACCAAAAAAGGTGTCAAATAAAAAGGTACAGAATAACACCATTTCGGGTGCTAAATTGACACCGCGAAATAAGGTGTCAAATTAGCACGATCTTTGGTGCTAGTTTGACGCCTACTTTTGGTGTTAATCTAACACCTGAAGTTTGTGTGGATTAGTTTTTGCACTTTTAGCGCTAGCAATGGAGCGACTAAATAGCATAAGCTATAATCATACGAAGTAGACCAAATGCGATTAAAAAATATTTATTTCTTCTTATGCTGTGACTGGAAAATCTACGTAGCTACAAGAATGTTTAAAATGTTTACGGTACTTAACGTCCTTCAAAAGTTTTTGTCCTAAGGTTTCCCGACGAGAGCAGTTTCCAAGAATGCACACACATTTGCCACACCAGCAATGTACTCCATATTTAGTAGATAAAATGAAGTTGAGTCTGTTCTTTGATAAGTTAACATTTGCCCCTCCACCGCAATCATCAAAGTTTGAACATCTGAAAGGTCTTCTGAACGAATTAGCCTTGGGTCCTGATCTATGGAATCAACAACCTATAATAAATAACAAATATTTTTAAAGAGGACTTTAAAAGTGTTTAAAAAACAAAATCAGCCCACAGAGTTTTGTCACACTTAGGGTTAGGGGTAGGGTATTATGTCGAACAAAGAAATTTGACAGTCAATTATCTGTTTGGATTGTTTGTCAACAAGAATTATGGCAAAGTGTTGAAATAGAGCACTTGACATCAATCCAACAGGTACCTTATATCAACATGAATGCTGTAAACTAAAAGCAAACTTACCTCTGTAATAAGCTGAAGTGCAGGATATTCTTCTAAAATTGTTTCTACCCTTGGCCTTGTTATGGTCCATGAACCCTGTATCAGAATGAATTGAATTATCATGTTTAACAAGTCAGATCCATTTAATAAAGGGTATATACGTATAATAGAGGTGTTATACTGTATTTTTTGATAGCATGCCTACAACCAGATTCAATTTCCTACTCCCAACTATTCAACTATACTGACACCCTAGTTCAGGAACATTTTAAAATCAGGATCAGGATTTTCCGGATTATTTTCAAAATACAAACCACACAAAATACAAAATCTAAGATGAAAAGGGTCGACAGAAACCATGTTTGGTAAACACAGATAATCATAAAGATTACAACAACAAGGTTATCACTTACTGTTCCACAACCACAATTGAGTCAGCAAGGAAGGGATATTTCTAAATTATCATAGATGAAATATTTTGTTTTTCTTCCATGGTTGGATACATTAATTGTATACACTTTCATTGTTGACAGTAAATGTCCCTTCATACCCTTGTCATATCATTAGAATTACAGTTTCCCCTTAATTTGCCACATTTGAGGCCTTCATTCAATCTTGGTGAAAACTTAAAATAGACAAGAATTATAATATATCATAGGTATTGTAGATTTATTTATAGTTGATAAATGTATCAGTCCACAATTCAACCTCACTATAGAAGACAATCAATGGCTGGGCAATTGAATGACTGACAGTATTTGTTAGAATACAAGTTGAATTCAAATTTTTCAGCAGGCTATTAAATAGTTCTTTCAGGTAACCTGTAGGAGATTTTATGTCTCAATAATGTTATCAAAAGACATATTACATAGGCACATATATTCCATGAAACAAAAAACTTTCTCTAACATCAAATGTATCAAATAGGGCACAAATTGTCAACTGCTAATATAGGATAAAATATCGTTAAATTACATCAATATAAGAGCCTAGCGCAGATGCTTCATAAAATCACGGTAAAAAAAATAAACATGAATAGATACCTATTATTGCAATGATATTTTCTTTGACCCAGATTGCTAAAGAGATCATCGCAGTATTGAAAGTAATATTCATTTGGCTTCTCTATAATAATAAATAACACACATTTGTTTGTTTGGCGATTTGGCCGTTTGAGCGAACGTGGATCTCCGTACTCGATCAAATTCAATTCAATTCAACTTACCAAGATATTTCTGAGATAATATCATAGCCAATTGTCTTGATATTTCCTTATGTGAGTCCGTTGCTGTTCAGCATATTTAGAAGTACCAAAATAGTTAAGAAAATACGCTCAAACGTCTTCAACACGGCAGTATGAGATACGATTCAAAAGAGTTTTCAAACGACGCGCTCAAAATTTGCATACAGGCGCTGATCACGTGTTATATTTTGTTCCTTATATGGACATACATATCAGGCGATTGCGAAATAAATACTTTGTAGCAATCAATACATAGGCAGTCCGAAAATATAGCACGGAATAACATAGTTTGATGAAATGAAAAGGACAATGCATCATTATCGATGTACCATTTGTCTAGTATTCGTCTCTATTGGTTTTTTCGTATCATAGGAACAAGCCGGGTTTCCATGTCGTCAGATCACTCAGATGAATAGTTGTGCGAAAACGCACAGGAATTTCTTGTTCCAAAACATTGATTCGAAAATACAGATTTATTTTCCAATAACTTAAATAACCGCTCTTTCCCTATCCATTCCGTCTGAAGATGACTTTGTAATAAAGTCGAAAATTCTTTACCGCCATTTAGTGTTATTTTGACACCCCATACTTTAACTCTCAATCTGGCGTTATTTTAGCACTTTCCGTCTGCAAAACAGGTGCTATTTCAGCACCTTACAAAGGTGCTGAAATTATAAGGTGTCATATTGGCACTTTTAGCGTAATGTCAGATTTGGTGGTGTTAAATTAGCACCGAAATTGGTGTCAAAATAGCACTTTCTATTTAACACCACTGCAATGTGTTGATTTGGCACCTACGCTGGTGCTATCTTAGCACCTCAAAATTAACAGTGCTGGATGGGTTACGAAAACTTGTTCGAAACTTTTATTACAAGTTTTCTCGACGAATGCATATAACCAACTGAGCGAAAAACAAGATTGTGCAAACCTTTACCTGTCCCAAATCGGAACTAGTTACCGAAACTAGTTATTTCGTTATCACTAACCACTAACTAACCAAAAATTTCTTGCTTTTGTTTAATCGATCTGAAAGCCGTACAGGTACCATACCAAATGATAAGTTCTAGCTGCGCACCCAGGCAGGAATAGTGATAATCGACTAATTGTTCGTGTTTTATCGGTAGTACAGTGTATACACTTTTTAATATTCCTAAATTAAACGTTAATATTCGTAAATTAAACGTGGACACGTCAGGTTCACGTCCATGGAGTGTAATGAACACGAAAAATTTGTATTTGCCAAATTTACACCTCTCAAAGTTGCACTTCGAAGTTGCGTGAAAAATTGCATTTTGTACTAGGGGCCTAGCCACCTGAAAGGAGGACGTTTGTATGAAAGCCGGATAGCGCTATCTACCGGATATTGATTTTTTCAACCGTTCTAAAATTGCTTGAAAAGCAATAAAATGTGAGCTTTGGAATCAGCAATTATTAAAGAGGATCCTCCATTTAGGAACACTATAAGATTTAATCAAAGTTATACTCAAAACGGTAGATTTTAAAGCGATTGAAAAAACCACTATCTGGTGGATAGCGCTTTGCGACTTTCATACAACCGGCTCCAGCGTGGGGCAAAAAGGGCGGTTGCGATCGTTCAAGAAACCATTTTTCAAAAACGTTCAGATCTCGATAAGAATTTTTGAGAGGGAGATTGTCTTATAGTGAAAGATGACCAAATAAAATATCCATTTCTATCCACTTGATTGTCTCAAATTATTGTTACCCCAACCTCCAGCATGGGGGAACACCTATTTCAGACTTTTAGAAGCCCTAGAATTCTACATTTTGCCGGTGGGGATGACGATGACACTCCAATGCGCTTCCCCCCTAAAGCCTGGTTCACATATGACTGTGGCATGCCTGCGAAGTATGTCTGCGGTGCTCTTAAGGCATATGAGAACACTCAGCACCGGTTTATCGCCGGTGTCTCAGGCAGGCACAAGAGTTGCCGGCGGTATACCGGGAGAGTTGACTCGAGTTCAACTTTCCAGGCATGTCGGCGGCAAAGCGGCGGTGTACGTAGCACATTTTTATTATTTTTATGTATGTGAACACGCTTCCGACACACCGCCGGTGTGCCTGTAGAAGTCTTTCCCACAATACACTTGTGCCTTATCTAAATTTAGCACATGACAGGATCGAATGGCTTGTTGTTGGGGGTGACGCCGAGCTACCGGCGGTGGAGAATTATTATGGATGCACAATTTTCCTGCGGTGCGTCACAGGCTTACCCCAGGCATATGTGAACCAGGCTTAATGTAGTCTCTAAACTATGTATATTCTATTAACTGTGAACCCACTGAGCGATATATAATAATTCCCATAATCTCAGTGGTTCAACCTCTGCGGAAAAGAGAATTAGGAGTGGAAACACAGTAATTTCCTATCCTCTGTGTAAACACTGAACAGTGATCGAAGGATCGAAGACGAAGTTCGTAAATCAAATATAGTTTTCGCCAAAGACCTATTTTACAAGTTGTTATTTTGGACATATCATATACTTTCCTCCCAACGAGTGAAATTACAACGGATAAAGTAATGTTTGGAGGTAGAATTACCACACGATGTAATAATGTCTTGAAGGCGGCAATTGTTAATCGTCGGGATAGTTTTGGCGCGATTATTCAAACGTACCACGATACGAATGTGTCTCACGAAATTCCCTGTGAAAAGGAAAACATTTACACCACCGAGGATGAAAGAAAATTGCACGAGACGAAAGATGCCGCTTCAACGACAAGAAATGTTTTACAAGAGAGGAATGCAGCTCGCACAAGCCCCAAATACAAAGCAGGTGTTTTGAAATTTGAAAGTAAAGAGAAAGTAATAAAGGAGATGTTGAAAATAGAAGAGCATCATGTGATTAAAGAGATAAGGGATGCACAAGGGAACCTGATTGATGTATTATGGTGTCCTGTATACCTTTGTCCTGAAGCAAAAGGCAAGGCAAGAGGTGGAGAAGAGATACCACATCACAGGTGTAAAACATGTGGCAAAATTGGACTTCATCTTCTGAATGATGGGCAAAAATACAGGCCATGCTTAAGTTGTGCAGGTTGGAAGGGGAATGAGATACCCGGCTGGTATTATCATGTGAAATGTAGCCATTGTGAGCGTACTATGAAACATTAATAACATGTGCGAATGAAACTGTGTTGTTTTGGGCAATCACAATGATGTTAAATACGGAAAGCCTAATGTTACTTTTAATAGCTCGGCAAAACTAACCAGATAATCAAACTTTGTGTCAGGGTTTCCATGTTTGTTATCATTATGTACAAAACCTTTGACAATTGTCTTTAATTAATAGGCAAAATAGATTAATTTTAGATGGATGCTCTCAGAGTTTAAATTTATAGATTGCAAACTATTGAGATTTCTAGTACCCTGGTACGTAGTTTAAGTAAGTATAAGTGTTTGCATATGAATGTGTGTATGTATATTAACGCAATATCTAGATTAAAAAATCAGGTAGCACAGATTGGTGTAAGCTGTTGTTTTTGCCCGGCCAGTTGTTCATGTCAATTATCTATATGTTATATTGTGTCTGCCTGGCAAGAGACCTTGGAACTAAAATCCCAATTTCAACCCCAACATTGCCAGCTCTTGCAGTTTACCATGAAATACAGTTTTAGTGGTCTTGAAAATTTAAAGCATAACCATTTGACATCCTATGCTGCCATATTAAGGGCACTTGGCTAAATTCATACCCCTGCCATGGGGACATGGATCCTTTATTCACTTAAAGTGGCTCTGAGGATTATTAAAATATTTTTGAATGATTTCCCATGGGCAAAGACTCTAAAACTCGTTCCTGAGGCTTTCAAAAGAGAGTACACGCAATACAACAATATCAACAATTTTGGCGGCCAGCTTTGTTGGGTTTGGGGTGGGGTGGTGCAAATTCGCATATCCGTGTTCATTGCCTGCAAGAACAATTTATTTTAAAATAAAATTAAAACATACTGAACGTGAATATATCAAACCAATGACCTATTATTTACCTGGATATACATATACCCCCCATGTGTAGAGCCGAAATTCAACTGAAATGTAATATTTTTACATCTCCATAGACAATCATATGAAGGCAATGACTGTACTCTTCATTGAAATGGTACACAAACAGTTGTCTCTTGGGATGTCAATGATGTCATCACTTGTTTTGTTAAGGAAGATAACGCTAAGAAAACCATGGGTAATGTTTCCTAGTTGTCAAATTAAATCCCCGAGTGCCTTTTTAATATGCTCTTGAGAAATTCGAATCCCCAAGGTGTCTTGCCAGTTAAAACCAGGAATTTAAGCATTCCGATTTTTGGACTGTTAATAATTCTGTACTAAAATGTGTGAATTATGAACATGAAGAAAATGTCACCTCTAGGAAGGGAATTGTCCAGTCCCCCGCACCTGTAAACTGCCCAATTGGTAACTAATTTATTTTTGAACTTCTAGATTCCACTTGGGAATGGCACCATGTTTTTGATATCTCATCTTTTACTTAGCTGTTCGGGATATTATGTTGAAGAACTTATCCATGCTGGTAAGAAAATAAGGGGAAGAAGTAGAATATCCTGAATAGCTGTGCATGTCTTAAGCTGCTTTCCACTTAAACCGTATCGTAGAGTATTCCGACCAGGACTAATGACTTTGAAAGAATGAGATACGCTACGTTTCGCTACGATACGGTTGAAGTGGTAAACGGCCTTTAGGAGTCTTGTTTTTTTTAAATGATCTGCCCCTTCAATGCTATAAAGTGCTCAGACTGCACTATTCGACAGAAATCACACTGCTGTTATCTTGAGACTTCTGTTCGCTGCCAGTGGCAGTGCTCTGATTCGCTAGATATAGTCACTGATCTTGATCTTGATGTAGCTAGTCACGGATCTTGGTCTTGATTAGGCAAAATATGTTAATTATGCCAACGATGCTAGTATGAAAAGTGTTATATAGATTAGGGGGACGTAGAGAAGCATTCCATGTTGTTTAAATAATATCTTGTGTTCTCATTCAGCTTCAAACTTGGCCCATTACATCCTGTCGAAAGGTGGCGATGGCACACAGAAACTTTCCTTTTTAATTCTTCCTTTGCTGCAAATTCTCTCCTCATCAAGACACCGAGAAAATGAAACCACCGTTTTCACTCTTGCTTCTCGACTTCTGAAAGATATTGAAGATGCGCTTCAATCTACAAATTTTACAAATGAAAACAAGGTCAGAATTATATATTGGCTAATATCCTGTGATTATCTCTGTATTGTTTATTGTTTTTCACATTCCACCCCGAAAATGCTTAGTCAGTCTCTAAAGCCACGACTTAGGTCGTCCTCTGACTGGGCGAAGTAGGTTTCACGCAAGGCCTGGCCTAATTTCGTCGACTCTCCCTCTCTTTGACTTTGTCGTCGTCTTTTTAAAAAAAAACAAGGCATTTTAGGTATCGTAGATTCCACGATTTTGTGATTTTTGTCATTCCACGGGAGTCAAGATCTCAAGGAAGATCGTAATATTTAGTTTTTATATGTCACGTGTTTTCATTTCAGGCAGAATCTTTTCCTCGGGGGGAGTTAATGAAGAAGTGCAGTATTTGTGAAAACATTTATATTTTATGCCGGTGAGATAGATTGCTTTCACTTTCCTTTTATCATCGTAAATGGCAGATTTATATATACAAAGTACATGGAGTACATATCATTGCCCTAGACCAGAGTTGCAAAAAGAGTTCAACCTTCCTCCGGTAACATTTCAAGTTTTGAAAACCTTCCTCAAAATGACGTTACGTCATTGAGTCAAGTGGCAACCAGCATGAAGAAATATGTGGTTTTTTGGTACATGCATGTGATCAATTAGAGTGTTCAACTTTGAACCTTCCTCACAAATCTCATTCAAAGCAAACCTTCCTCCGGCTGGTACACGCGTACCCGCAGCTTTTTTGCAACTCTGCCCTAGACCTACTTTATAAATTGAGTTCAATAGGGAAATTCTCAATTTTGTTCTGGTGAACTTAAAAACGAAGTACATTTTTCTGTTCGGGCTGCATCTAAGGAAAATTTCCTTTAGTAAAAACCAGCAAATAGTTTGCTTGGGCGTGCCCGAAGGGTTACAAGAGGGGTGCAGCAAACTAGTTTGGAAGGTTATGTACGAGGTTTAAGTATCCTCGGGTATATTTGGAAGTTTAGTGTATTTTTCGAAGCCCTGACAATCCGTCTTAGTTTTATAGTTTTTCCAACAAACATACATTCTAATATTCAGTTGGTCACCCCACTCATGCCTGGCAACTAGTCTTTACCCCCTCCACTAACGCCCTAGATGACTTATTGTATGTATATCCCTGGCCCTGGTTAATAGGAGTCTTTCTGTGCTTCCCGGACTCAGACAAATGGAATCTTGATTTTTTGCTCTATAAATGCAGGATAGTTGGTTTGATTGGAAACTAGCTTTTTTTAGTATCTCAATTAAGGTGGCCCTCTGCAGTTTCTCGAGATTTTTGAATGTACATTTTAAACAGGGATATTCAGCATCTAAACGTTTGACTAGAAGACTAAAATTTTGCATAACTTTCAGGCAACATACCTAAATATATTCAGAACTTGTGCCTGGCAGTTATTGCTATTTAATAGCAACAGAGACGTTTCAAAATGGCTGCTAAAAAGCATTTAATCGAGTTTATATCGCAAACCTTCAGTTACGTTGACATTTTACTTTCATTTTTATTCTTTAGCAATGATGAGTCAGCACTCCTGCAATGGCTGCGTTCTGTGGAGACATCGTTATCTTCTTCCAGCCAGATCAATAAAGAATTAAGTTTCATCTCATTGCTTCTCTCAAGTTTCTTGTTGACTTGTAACAGTTCGATAACTGTTCATGTTCTGACTACCATAGTATCGGTATGCAAAGCTGACCCAACACAGGTAGTTATTATTGTTAATTTCGAAGGTAACAATCTGAGCAACCAAATTTAGTCTGTGGACAACTAACTCTTATGCATGTTATCAAATCTGGCGACTTTAGACTGTCTCTATATAAGCCATACATTGTTATTTGCGGCTCTTTGATTCCTTTTTTTTAAACAAATAAAACAAATGTTTTGTTAATAATATTTGGTTATATATTTTTATTCAGAAAATCTACCAACCCGATCTAGAGTAAACAACTTTTTATAATCCCCGTTCATAGGCACCGTACTTTTTTCCATTGATGCTTTTTAAAATGGAAAGATGCTCAACACCAGAAGAGAAATTTCATTTGCTTCAGACCATTCCTAAACTTGCGACCCATAAGGTTTGTTAAAATATATAGAATAAATCTATACCATCATGTACACATTAACCACCAGATTTTATCAATTAAAACAATCTTATTTACGAACTACTGAGGAGAAATGAACATATAGTCTAACTTGACAAATATCAATATGGCAATAGTCTGTTGGCAGTCGCGTAGCCAGTTTTGCGATTTTGTCCCGCCATTAAATTTCGAGTTATTTTAACTATTCATGTCTTTAGAAATTTATTGTTTTCACAGTCAATGAACACCGAAATATTAGCGTAGCGGGACAAATCGCCAGGCTGCATGGTCAGGCTACTGCATGTCTGTTCGCAAAAAACACGTAAGCTAACACCGCTCACATTACAATTCTTTTAGTGAGACAATGAAGCATCCAGGGCCAGTTACGATAAAGCTATCCAGCGTAATAGTGATTTTTCTAAAAGTTCATTATTTAAAGTGACCAATGTTTCAAGCCATATTTCACCCAACAACGAGCAATTTTAAAGCGATTGAAAAAATTACTATCCGGTGGATAATGTTATGCAGCTTACGTATAACCGGGCCCTGGAGTACAACCTTTAGGAATTATGACGTCAGTGAACTGCGTCTGTGAATTCGAACTCCTTAAAACAACTCTCAGTTATTCTGCTGTCATATCGGCTTCAGGGCTCTTGCAATTTGGATATAATTAAACTCGCGTAGGCCTGAAGATCGACCTTGTTTTTTGACGGCAGCTGTTAAGTTTTAGCCTTACTTTTGCATAGTGCATGGTTCTGATTAAATGCAATTTAATTTGAAAGTTAGCTCACCTTTCTCAGGCGGGAAAACTCGTACGTATTAACGTGACGTTTTTTATCGATATATAGGTTTGCGTAAAACAAGTCTTGGGTATATTGCTGGTTCTTAACAACAATTCCGAACTCAAAGCAATTACTCTTAGATTAATGTTTAAACTTTGGATGTCCCAACCACGAGTTTTTAAGCATCTGCACCCCATGCTTCAAGAAAAGACACTATCTTTAAACCCGGAGTCCTGGGCCGAACTTCAACTGGCTAAAGCTGTGACAATAAGGGATATCTGTAGAGAAAGGTTTGTTTATGGTTTAATTTCTTCAAATTGTCGCCAGGATTAATTACTTGTTAGTGAAAAATTACGGTTCGCAAGTTGGTTATCAGAACAGCACTGTGTTCTGCCACTTTTGGTTGTTAAAATGCTCTGCATGACAACAAAGTTTAACCTATAACGTATGCAGTATATATCTTTGAAATCTAATAAATCACTGGAACGATACCTCCTATTGTTTTTTGTGAAGCCAAATTCGCGGGACTTTACCTCCAGACTCGCGAGATTACTGCAGAGCGAATTTAAAAGAAATTGGCCTAGAATCCTAGAAATCCAGCCTAGAATAATCCCTGGGGAATAATCTACTATGGGCGGGTTAGATCCAGAGATGGTAACTGTTATTTCAGAATCAGGCAAAGTGGTTTAAAAACTTCCAGTGTCAACGCATCTGTCGTTCCCCCATAAATGAAAAATGAGGAATTTGAGGCAAAGCCAATTAGAATGCCTGAATATTTGATACGCATATAACCAGGTGAATAATGTGCTTTTTGACCGGAAATATAGTCAATTCTATTTGGGTTACAGAAAGTGTAAATAAATTGCTGATTGATCTAATACGAAATTTCTCCATGTTCCATAACCGGAACATTTGTAACCGGTGTACAAAGGTTTAAAAATTTGGGGGCTGCCAGTGTAAGTACAGTGGACGAGCTAAGCAACAGCTTTTGTGTACGAGCGCAGTGGTCGATGGGGGTAACAGGTGCCGATATAGCTCCAAATTCGTCTTTTTGTATAGTTTTTTTTGGGCTGGCCTGGAAAACGTTTTAGCATTATTTTGGTAAGTCAGCCTGGAAATCTGTATGATTGTATTTTTAGACCTTTTCAACACGCGGAAGATCTCGTTGGCATGATTGATGCGATTATTAATGAAAATGCTGATAAGAATTCGAAAGTGAATATTGTATTAGTTTGTCTTGCTTTGGATTCCCTGGAAACTTTGGTTGCAGCAGAGGTAAGGGTCAAGTGCGACCATGCGTTAAAACTATTTATTAATTACAAAAGCCAAATTTAACATGAACAAAATTTCTATGCATATGCTCATACACGAGAAAGCACTCTTTTTCGTTTTAATATTATTGTTATTTTTCTAAAAATTCCTTATGACAATTTGTTTATCACGTGAAAAGTAGCTTCACGGAAGAGTAAACTTATCATCATAATTCTTGTTTTTGCTTTCGAAGAGCTAAATTAGAGAACTCTTTTTATATATAGAGTGTGCAATATTCTTCTTGGAGGCAATCGTAGTGATCTCTTTTCACACCCCTCATACTCTCGCTGTATTAATGAATTCAGTGGATATAATTACCTCGTATAGGTTATAAATTTGGCAACGATTTGGGAGGTTTTTAAGGCTAAATTGGAGCATCATTCTAACCCAATGGTCCTGCGTTGCCTGTGTGATTTGTTTTCTCTCGTGCCGTCATCGGTTGTTGATTCAAAGCAATATGAGGTTAGTGCTATATAGAGAGGTTCCCTTACACTGATGTTAATCTACGCACTACATAATAGCTTTTCCAATTGAATTCACGAATCTACTTTGTTGGAGGTTTGCAAATTTTCTTGATAGGAATAAATTTAGAAATATTTTGATATAAATATATATATATATATATATATATATATATATATATATATATATATATATATATATATATATATATATATATATATATATATATATATATATTCCTGCACGAAATCCAATTAGCCGCTGGAGTCCTCCAGAATGGAGAGCGTCAATTTAGAGGTTTTTCCAGTTTTGCGCATGCGTAATTTTGTTGAATTATTACTCTGTAACTATACAGGGTGTATAAAAAAAAGGAGACCTTTAGAAATCAAGCTATTGTTAAAATTTGAATGCTTTTTCAATTGCATTTGCACATATGCTAAACCGTAGTGCGTGAAATATTGATGGCATGCATGCATACATTACAAAAAGGAGACCTTTAGAAAATGAATTGACGTTTGTACACAAGATTGTCTTCTCCTGGGAATTTGAAAATAACTTTAAAAAGCATAAGGAAGAATAACGACCCAAAAATATTCAAATGACTAAGCACAAATGACTAAGCACAAAAGCGATAACAGTATGCGTGGTAAATTGCTTTAGCTGTTCCTTCAAAACATGAACAAATCATTTGTTCATTATATTTTAACACTGCGTGGGAGCATTAGGGCTGTTCACATGAGTTAACGTTCTAACGGATCCTAAGGCTCACATCAGTACGATAGCACACCAGCACTTACACTATATTATTGCCCGCTGCCGATCGGTAGGGATGGAGACGGTATCCGAGCGAAACGATCGGGCTAGGGGTGAAACGGTGTTTCTTTTGAGTTTGCTGTTTTCGGCGCAGATAATAACTCAACGAACCATGCTATTTTAACGGTACCTCCTCCATCCCGTGATCAACTGTCACACGTGAGTCACTGAAGTGAAACCGTGGAATAAACGATACGAACATCAAAGTACACACACACAAAAAAAAATACCTGTAAATGTGGCGATCATTAATGAATTTACCTTTACCCCAAACACCAATTCCACGACCAAAACGGGTGTGAAAAGAACTGTGCTTAATCCTGCAAAACAAACTAACAAAAAAAAAACCCCAGCGAGATTAATAAGACGCTTCCCCCGTATAGTTCACAACATCGCGTGAAGTCGTTAGGGAAAGGGAGGGATGGGTCACGCAAGCAACTAACAACTCGATCAGGCAAACTGGGCTCATATTTATACTCACCGGAGGGGGCAAGTAGCCGACCGGACAAGCGTCCTAAGACCCGAGATACTACGATACGAAGACCCGTATAACATTAACTTCCTTTATTATTTAATAATAAATACATTTAGAATTGTCTTTGAATCCGTAATGGCTCAGCATCCCATTTTACAAACTCTGCCTATTAAAATGTTTACATGAGTCAGGAATGAATTACAACTTGATCTGACACAGATTCACTTGACATTTCGATCCGGATTAAAAATTACTGATAAATTGAACATAAAAAGAACTGAATGTCATGGACCATGACCTCCAACGTGGCCTCAATTTCTCTCAACACAAACTACCGTACGCTTGTGCATATCGCGAACTGCTTTTCTGATGACGGCAGGCTGGGTATAAGTTAAGACTGCAAAAAGTCTTTGCTCCGAAGTGAGTTGAACCATTTTTGTTCTGGTAGTGTGCTTAGTCATTTGAATATTTTTGGGTCGTTATTTTTCCTTATGCTATTAAAGTTATTTTCAAATTCCTAGGAGCAGACAATCTTGTGTACTACAAACGTCAATTCATTTTCTAATGTATGCATGCATGGATATGCCATAAATATTTAACGCACTACGGTTCAGCATATGTGCAAATGCAATTGAAAAGGCATTCAAATTTTAACAATAGCTTGATTTCTAAAGGTCTCCTTTTTTTTATACACCCTGTAGTGGTTTCGGAATAAATGCCTGATGTTTATTCCTGTATTTCGTTTAGAATTTCAAAGAAAACGTATTGTTGTTTCTCTGGAGATATTCAGAGCATGAGGTATATAACCGTTCTACACTCACAAGAACACCTTCTATTAAAATTCAAGATAGCATGCATTTTTCGAACAGATATGCATCAAAATTATGTACGGAAACGCACATGATTTGACAGTGTTTTTTCTCATGGATAATTGCTAACAACTAGTGTTAATACTTTTTGTAAAGAGATATATATATTTTTAGTCATCCTTCGGTATTTTGATATCTCCGTTTATATATGAAGTTTGTTAAATCTAGGGTATCTGCTCATTCTAAAAGAATTTCGTTTTGTAGAATGAAGACATATCAGATGCATCGTACAAAGCTTTGTCAAAATTTGAAATTAAAGATTTTTTAATAAGACACCTTCCAAAGCAGGTTAGTTTTAGCGAGACTTGTATATGTGATTGAATCATTTTCACGGCGTATACCGCACCATGCAACGGTTAATTCAGTCGAACTCGGACAATTAATTAAACAAGAAGGAATTTGTTTTAACTGAAAAAAACAATGAGGTTTGTTATGGACATAGGCGTTGTTTGGAAGCCTGGCATATTAATGCGAGTCTTTGTGCCCTTAATGGGGATGACGGAAGCTATTTGCCAAAAGAATATTTACATCTGATTAATAGATGACGTCATTTTGAGAGTATATAAGGAACCGAGTTTCAACATCAGATCACCCCAGATGAAGACACTAGACCGGAGTGTCGAAACGTTGGGTCGTGAAAGTTAATCTTTGTGTGGTGATTACTTTCATTTACTAAAACCAGAGTAGCGATAATTACGATGGAAAACAAATGATACAAAAAAACAAATGAGGTTTTTTTTTGCCCTCGATCGCCCAGTCTCTACTTAAAATTAAGACAGCCTACCTCCTATCTTGCTTTTTACTGCCCATAGTAAAATTGAAAAAGAACCATGTCTGGACTTGAATCAAATTGAATCTTTGGCTGCATGAGTGAAATGTAACGCCATTTTCATGAGAGAGACAAAATTTAAAATGCTTTACATGCATTACTAAATGTTACACTATGTTTTCGTTAGACTCGTCAGACAGTTACCCAGCGTCTTCTCTTAACACCAAAGATTAAGAAAATGATGGAAGAGTGTTTACAAAATGAGAAAGAAATGGACATCGAAACTCTACCGATTCCTGCATATTTTTATGTAGAGCTCTTGCAGAGAAAAGTAATCTTCCCTTGTTGTTATCAAGGTAACACTTTTAGGTCAATGCATTCGAGATAATGTCAACTAAACTTAACGTATTTTTTAAGGTTTGAAGCTCTGCGAAGTAGTGAAAAAAATCCCTTAAAGTTTATATCTTAGTGATGCTTAGCTTTCTGATGAAACCGTCATTGGCAGCGAGGCCTTGCATAACAGCGCTATACAGGCAATTGCTGTTGTTTATGCAACTAATCTGCCATGCAGTGTTTTATCTGTCGCCTGTGAAGTTTATTAAAGTTATATTATTGTTGCAATATTGTGCACTTCTCTTTAGGTTTGGAAGAGTTTTTGAAAAGCATTGTAGCCAGGAAATCTCAAACCTTCCACGAGGCGTGGAACATAGCAAGAATGAAAGCAGTTCAAGCTAGCGAAAACAAATCAATGTCCTCTATTCCCGAACAACTGAAAAAACAATACGACAAATGCAAACAACCATCTCTAAAGTCCTCAATTGCAGGTATAGAATTTTTTATCATTATCTTGGACCATTCGTGTAATTAAGTCAACTAGACGTCGTTGTTTAAAATGGATTTTAAGTTTTATTCTTATGAGTCATGTGAACGGATGCAAAACATCCTTCTTTAACATCTGTATGTTTTCTTTATTTTGATCAAAATTTCGGAGAAAATTTTACAACGAAAACGAGGATCAATGTTTTGGCCCTTACAGCCTCGTTTTAGCGTAACTAAAGCATATAAGCCGAGAGAGAGAACAGCAAATACATTCCATTTGAAGCGGTCCTCATTTGTAAACAATGAACGATGCTACCTGGTTTTAAGCGAACGAATGCGACAAAAACGTCGAAGCAAAACGAATAGATTGCTTTTGCCGTTTGAATCCTACGGTTAACGTATAATTAGCAGGGTAAAATAATAATTTTTAACTTGTCTGCATCAGGGTATCGTTGTCACTTGCTAATTTTTCTACATTATCCACGAGGACTTTAATTGCCCGCGAAGATTCAAGCCAACAAATAGGCGAAAAAAATGCGACTTCTTATACGCCATCGTGTGAAATCGTATGGAAATTTTGGCCGTGAGAATATCTCGTAATGGCATGCAATCGCGGTTGTGCAAATATGAAAAACTGGTTTTATCTAGACTGGAAATCTTGCTAAAGTGATTTGAGGGATTTGACAGAGTGTAGCCAACAACACTCAAGAGAACAATATAATAATTTGTAACCCTCTATTATAGTTGTTGAAAAAATTTAAAACAGTGCTACCTATATATAATTATGTATCCCATGATTTCATATCCCATATTATATGTCAGGATGTCTGAACTAGCTTCGTCGATATCGTTCTGCGTAATATACACAAAGTAGATTGTTTTGCATATGCAATGCATTTTGTTTCTAGTATCTTTGTTGTATTCTTATGAAATTCATGCCGAGAAGAGATCCGGTAAACCAATAAGAAGTCAAGTTGTAAACAATATTAAATTATATCGTCAACTGATTAATCAGTTGGTTCAAGATGTACGTATATATGTATGGATTTTTTTTCATTGCCTACCATTGTTACCCTGCTATTTTCTTCTCGCATCGGCCTTTTGTCATCAATCATTCTTTAATCATAGTTTCTGCACTTTCTATATTCCTAAAGGTTCCTGTCAATTCTTCTGATTGGCGGTCAAATATTGAAATTTCTCATGCTTGGACTTTGTTTATGAATCGAGTTTTTGATTCTTATGTTCAGGTATGAATAAAGCATCTGTGATAAAAAAGAAAAGTTAGGCTGCCTATAGTTTAATCGCACTTTCACATCACCAAATAGCACGAGATGTTCTTGCTGCTAACAATTTAAAAATGCGACATGATGGTGGTATTAGTGTATAGACAACGTTAGATTTTATTTTATATCTTACATTTTGTGAACATCAATTTAATGGGTACGAAGTCTTCATTTGACAAGACGTCTTTGAGCTTGCGAAGATGTTTTCGAGTTTGTATATGTTCTATACCGCAGAGCATTCTTATTTTGCTCAATCCTGGACATGCTGGACATTCTACATTTAGAAATTCTTTAGCCTTGCGCACTGCCTATCAATCAAAATTTAACATACCTAGCATAATTACTGTTAAATGAACTTTGATATGAAATAATAGTGCCTATACCAAAGGATTATAGTAATAATAAACTGACAAAATATAATAGGTTCCGACGATTGAACCGCAATTTGTACCGCTGCGCGATACATGAAACAAGCTGATATAAGTGAAAAGTACCGAAAGGAAGCAACTAGTTACCTTGACGCCAGAATAATTTTTCAGTGTGTTAAGGCTCTCAATATAATATTTTCTTGTTGTTCCTGTTAGAAGTCCACGATGGATTTGGAGTAAAGCATTAATTCTTACCAAAATATAGTGCGTGACTAAATCAACGAAAATATTGCCCTGCAAACTGGAGAATCTTTCACTCATGCAATTTTTGTTGCCTGTATATATGTTTCGAAATTTTTATCCCAAGCAAAACATACACATGCGTTAAAAAACAATGTCATGTTGTGTTTTACACGAGATGTAAACGCATGGATAATTAACGCATATGTAATGTTGAGGGACTACTGTATTTATTTCATTGTTTACCTGAAGTAAACTTATACCTTTACTCTTATTAGGGACGGAGAGCCGAGTTAGAACTACAGAATGAACGCGGACAAATTGACGAGAAGGCATATAACGAAGGCTTGAAGAATGCATCGTTCTGGTAAGCTTATCATATTATATGCTTTATATGCAATCAATCAAATAATCAAATATCCGGACAAAATTATTTTAGCGAGAAATTGATATAATAAGGGTTAAGATTCTTTGGTGAAGTGATTGCACGGCAATAGTTCCGAATGAAAATCAGATTTTTGCTCCAATTCTTAGGACCAGAGATGCATTAACAGATCTTCTCAAGGCTGCATCAAAGTAAGGAAATAATATTATTAATTAAAAAGTCTGCTTTCAAATTCCGGGTACTTTATAATTAGTCTTTATTCATGCATTGGCCGCTATCTTCTTATATTTTATGCTGTCCTAATTATGCATGAAATGTATAGGTGATTAAAATCCTTGATTTATACATACCTTGATTAATACCAAAGTAAACTCCATGGCAAAAATTGTATTCATCATGCATCATCATGCATGCAATCACGCACCTAAAGCCTAACTGCTTCCACTCAGTAACATCACTCCGCCAATAGCGGGGCGTTTAGTCACGCCTATATGGTTGCGTCAAAAAGTTAACAACTTGACAGAGGCTGGAAGCAGATTTAGGCGCCAGGGCACATGATACATACGATAATGAAGTAAAACATCAGTGGTCTTTGCCATACAGTTAAGCTACCCTTGCATTTGTATGCTATTGTTTTACGAACCAAATCAACAAATTACATCATATGGAAAATTTTTACAATGAATTGAAAGGGCATCTCCCGCCGCACACTTCCCGCCTAATAGGGTAGTTTTGCAGCTTCTCGTAAGAATGATTTTCATTGGCTGGACTTCACAATACATTTCTGTTTCAACCAATAGAATAGCTTCGTTCTTTAGAAAGCATAGAAAAGCATTATCCAATTGAACGAAAGCTTCCGAAAGCTGCGACATGACCCGCCTGATAAAAAGAACCAAGACAGTGGCCTCCCACTGGCTTCCCTAGTTCCGGTATACCTTGTTACATTCTAACCGCAGGTATTTTGGTTTTCATATAATTATAGAGGTAGCCAAATTATGCATTGCAATTCCTTGTTAGCATTGGCTGCTTTGGCAAATGCTGTCTTCGTTCGCACAAGCGATGATGTCACGACTAATCAGGAACTGCTGGCAAACTACAAGCGTGAAGGTTGTATTAGCACCGAGGAGTGGATTGCGTGTGTCGCGGACACATTGATAGTTACACTTGACAGAAAATTAAAAACAGTTGGGGTTCCACTGTCTTGGGGAAAGCAGGTAAGAGTGAAAAATTAAAAATAGAAATACTGCACATTGTTATGTTGTCTGGAAACTTGGTTACGCCTCTTTTAAACGTTTTTTTTTTCAGTTAGAAGTATTTTAAAGCCATATATTATAAGGCTTCTATTATAAGGCTTCTATTATCTAAGATATATGACAGAATTCGTAAAACTATTTAAAAACGTATTTTAAAGGTTTTAAATCTGTTTATTATATTTTTTGTTTCTAAAATTCACTTTAGGCTTTATTCACGTCCGCCAACTTAAAACTTTAACTTTAGCACCATAGCTGGGATAGAAGTAAAGAAACATTTCCTGTGCAATTGTGTTAGCTGGAAATTTTGTCCAACTCGTGCCTCCCTAGCCTCCTCCGGAGGCCTCTCTACACAGCTAACCCATGCCTAATATATCTAATATAAATACATAAGAGATTTCTGCGGAGGAGGCTAATGCCTCCCAAACAACTTCATATCGGATATAACAGCTATGGGATATTGCAGCTGGTGTTATCGGAACCACACTTTTACTAATTAAGTTAGTAAGAGAGTAACGAATGACTAAAACAGTAAAATTGATTGTGCATGGAAACGAGTGAATTTTCTGGTAGTATATCAAATATAATAAACAAATGAAGAATAGATAGCTGCATAAGAATTTTATCAGGCTTTTCTTAGTTCGAGTTGTGCTATCATCTGCCTATTCTTGCTATTGATATAGTGTATCGAGCTATTTTCATTGTGATAAATCGAAAAACTATGTAAAATATGATAAAGTATACATAATTTGAGTATATATAGTCATGGCTTCCAGATCTCGGGTGTTGCTTTTTATAGCTGAAATAACGTCCATTTTAAACATGCAGGTTTCATCCACAACATTGTTAGCTCAAGCTGCAGCTGCCATTGCATTGGCTCAAATCACACCATGCCTAATTGATGCTGAATTTGAGCGTTTCAAACAAGTGCTTGAAGTATTGCAGACGAGAATGTCAGGACAGGCAAAGTATATTAGATTTTGATGTTTTCAATAGCTATTTTGTATACTATTCTTGTATGTTTGCATGGTAACATTCGGTAAGTAATTTAGCTTGTAGGTACACCACTTTAGTATATCTAATACTGCAAAGTAAAAGTTGCCGTATTAAAAATTTATGTGTACCTACATGCAAGCTAAATTACTAGTTTGTATACGTTGCTGTAACCTTTTGCATGGGGATATCCTTTGGGGAAAGTACCAGGTAGCGAGATACACCCTCCCTTTTACACCATTTTTATACATGCTCCGAAAATGGAGCCGCGAAATAACAACATTAAAAGATACGTGCTGTTTTTTTTACCAGGGCAGACAGTCAAACTGTTGTACAAACACATTGTTGCTTAGCGTTGGGAAGTATTGTACAAAAATTATATGACACAAATATCAGGTAAGAAAAACTATACCAGGTTATCCGATTAGCGTCTGTGAGTTTGTATGCATTTTATTTGGGACAGGCAATCTCAACTGCTTAAGTAGTAGCGTAAATAGAACGATAATTGAGGAAAGGTGTTTGTTCATATAATCAGTTCTGCATGTCCAACGGATTTCTTTCGTTAATGCAATAGCTTATACAACAGAAATCCTTCGTGTATAACTAAATTATAGGGATATCCCCCCCCCCGAATTATCGTTCTACGTACAACCCTCTGCTTTAGGCAGGTTGACCATAGCGTCCTTGTAACGCTGCCGGAACCAGAATGCAGGGTGAAAAAGACCACTCCTTAAAGTGATGCTTCGCGTATCTAGGCCCTATAACAAGGTTTACAAAATTTAGCCTATAATTTTATTTATTTTTTTCATCGTTTTTCTTTAGTGATTCTTTGGGACAGGAGGTATAGTATACTGCCCCGGTTAAGTATTGTATCGATAACCTTTCCCGCTGATATCCATTCATCCATGCCACGTATTGCTGCTTCAATTAAGTCATACAGGCCAAAGTTTATTATTTTCAACCGCTGTTTTTCATCGGAAATCCCCAAACCGTCGCAATACAAAATAGACCCGGCATGCATGGCAATAAAATGAGAACGATGCGAATATTCTTTCGGCTTCGCGAATTTTTAAAAATTGCGCCCAAATCTTAGTGTCTTGATATTTCTATTTGAGATACGTGGCATCATGATTTTATGAGCTAAAAGCTTCTTTTGCTGAAACTCCATCGAGAAAGGATTGAAGTATAGGTAGAAAATAATGTTATTGTAGATTCCGTGACCATGTATTGCCGCAATTTTAATTTCACTATACATATAGCATTCCATATAGGTATCGCCGATATTTATTGGCCTTAGTCAAAGTTAAAGTAACCCATTTGCGCTCCCTGATATGGAATGGAGAGAACTAAGTAATGCCGCCCGTGCACTCCCCATGCACTATTGTACTAATTCTCTCCTTGAAAGAAGGCGTTTATCGAGCAAAGCAACTGTATTCTAAAAACTGGCACTGTCTTATATTTTAGGGAGATATATTACTTGCAACAACCTTTGATGCTTTAAGAAAAGAAGCCTTATCCAGTGAATCAAACAACACGTGCGTTTATTGTTATTTTCCCTTGTTCTACATGAAGTTCTGCTATCGCAGCATATATATATATTAATATATATATATATATATATATATATATATATATATATATATATATATATACCATTTGAAAAATGCGTGTTAAATACACTGATCTGAAATAAGACTGGATAAGGCATCTATAGAAGGCAAAAGTGAAGCCGGAAGTGATCGGCCGCCACCCGATTCAAAGGCCCCACTTTCGTATCATTTAATATAGATTTCTATTACAGAACCGGAGTTTTTTGCGTTTTTTTACCTTTTCCACGTTTCTGCCCGGGCCAATTTTACAATCACAAACATAGAAGCATATAAGAAGAAATTTGAGCAAAAAATTTGGAATATTTTGGCTTCATAACGCTGCGAAAACGGATTTTACAACTTCGCGTCTTGGACATCGTTTTATATCAACACCACTCAAAGCGAGCACGTTTTGATCTTTTGATACAAAATCAACTCAAAATATAGAATTTCTGTTCTTGGACAAATATTCTCAGAAAATCTGAAGAAACGAAGCGGCTTTATTGCGAACAGCAGTGTACCGAGAGGTTAGTTTTCAAAACACTGAGGATACTAGCTTCTACTATAATTATTATTGATGATTAAAGAGAACAATTCAGTTCTTTCCTATGTTTCCACAGGCATCTAAGATGATATAGCCTGGTTCCTTAAAAAATAGCCAAATTTACCAATGGCATTCATCTTGCTAAGCTTCTCAACCTTGACTTTAAAAAATATGTTTAAAATTATAAGATTGCTATTGGTTTATCTGTGGAAAATACAATAGACATGTGATGACAAAGGAACAATTTTTTGCATAAATCTACCTCAACATAGTTTGTGAGTTGTATTATAGTTTTATGTGGTCTCCAAAGAATATACATGATATTCTATTAGCTGTGATTGCTCTTGGTTCTACTTTGGATGCACCAACTACAAAGTTATTACAATTATAAAATACCAGGGCAGCCTTGAATTCTTAAACCAACACAAGGTTTCATGTTTGACACACAAGCAGAATATAACCACATTCACAACCTGGTCAAACATATTGCAAGGTGTTGTTGTATTGGAAACATAGGAAAGAACTGAATTGTTCTCTCTAACCATCAATAATAATTATAGTAGAAGCTAGTATCCTCTGAGGATACAAGACAGTGTTTTGAAAACTATAACCTCTCGGTACACTGCTGTTCGCAATAAAGCCGCTTCGTTTCTTCAGGTTTTCTGAGAATATTTGTCCAAGAGCAGAAATTCTATATTTTGAGTTGATTTTGTACCAAAATATCAAAAGGAGCACGCTTTGAGTGGTGTTGATATAAAACGATGTCCAAGACGCGAAGTTGTAAAATCCGTTTTCGCGGCGTTATGAAGCCAAAATATTCCAATTTTTTTGCTCAAATTTCTTCTTATATGCTTCTATGTTTGTGATTGTAAAATTGGCCCGGGCAGAAACGTGGAAAAGGTAAAAAAACGCAAAAAACTCCGGTTCTGTAATATAAATCTATATTAAATGATACGAAAGTGGGGCCTTTGAATCGGGTGGCGGCCGATCACTTCCGGCTTCACTTTTGCCTTCTATAGATGCCTTATCCAGTCTTATTTCAGATCAGTGGTTAAATAACTACCACCATAATGGACCCTGTTATATTTGCAAAGTTATTCAAACGATTAGTATGACCATAATGCCATATTGAACCTAGGCCTAATGCAGCTATATATACGACCGATTGTTAATAATTTCATTGGCGTTAAATAGAAATCGATAGGTTACATAATTGCATGGAAAAAAGTGGGCTATATACCTCGACACCCGAGTGTTATTATTTTAGGTCGTTGCTGAATTCTATTTAAACATTTCTTTCTAGAGAGGGAGCGATATACGGTCTTGGTTTGGCAATGTCTTCACTAAGTTACAATACTGACGTTTTGGTAAATGACCGCGCTAAATCGTCGTACTCCAAGATGGTGGAATGCTTTAACAACGAACGTGTCGAACGTGATCAGGATTGTAAGAAATTACAGGTACAGCTGTGTTGTATTTTTGAGTCACTTTCCGTGTTATAAGGAATATAATATACCTTTTACAACGAAAGTTTTCAATATCAGGTCAAGTGTTGTTTATGAATTTAAACTTTGGAGTACAGATAATGTAGGTACATAAACATATGGTCCAGAGCATAAGGCCAGGTCAAACGTGTGGGACTCCTCATGCTCCAAACGCATTTCAAACTAATGATGCGCTAAGATAGCCCTATGTATTTTTTCAGTTTTCGATTGCTAGAACATTTTTCCTTCTTGTACAGCTCCTGTTATTTTGCGTGCTATGGCACAATATTACAAAATTCGAAAATATGTCCCCAGCTAATTCAAAAGTGTTGCCTGAAACGTTGAACCTTAAAACAAAATTTTAAGCACACCAAGTATGACAGCTGCTGATATAAGATTATTGTTCAATATTATAGTGATTTGTGAGATAAAAGTTTTCATTGGAAGCTATTTGCCTTGAGAAATAGTTTTGTTCCTAACATGTTTAGCACACTTGCAGTCTGAGTTAGCGCACTTGCAGTACGAGTTGGTTCGAAGCTCTACATAGCTCTACATATAGAGATCAGTTATTCTGTAACTTTTTATTAGTTACGCTGGGCAAAAAGTCCAATAGTTATTATTATGTAGTTATATTACTATATTTGTTTCAAGGAACTTGGAATTGCTTTAGCATGTTGTACTGTGAGCCGTTTTGCTACAGATTGCCTGGAAGTTGAGTCTGTACTGAAGACATTTAATATGATTAAGGAAGTCACAGAAACATTTCCAGAGGTGGGGGTTGTTTGCTAAAATTTATATACGTATATTAGAGAAATTTCACAACAGTATCCAGCAGATCGTTAACAGACCTCATAATTTCACAGAGCGTTGATTTAGCCTCAGCATTTGGAATGCTGCTTTGCAACTTAAAAGGCTGTGGTATCATCGATAATTCTGAAGTTGTTCGTGAGTGGACGGCACACTGGAAGGCGATTGCCTCGGACAAGGTTAGTCTATCTTTTATTACATTTAGAGAAATGACCTCCCGATCGAACGAGAATGTTATTTTCGTATTTAAGCCCCTTAGTTCAAAACCCACTTGTGCAATGGTCGTTACCCAATATAAGTGTAAGGAACCAGGCAGAAGTCTTAATCGTAATATAAATATAATAACCCAACAAAAAAAACCGCATCCATATATGAGCTAACGTTTCCATTTTGACAAAGTGAATGAAATATAATATGGGTGACACATTAAGTATGAGATGTATGCAGGGTATACTATGGTATACAAGGGTAAAACCTTTTTCATCATACATGCAGGGCAGTTCTATTTCTCTCCTTCTACTCTAACACAGTCCACTCTAGCTGATTCCGTTATGTCATGCAGTGGTAGATCTAAAGGAAGTCAGAATAAATTATTCAAGCTCTAACTTGCATTCATATTGGTGAATTTTCTTTTTAAAATATTTTAAATTCGAAACTAGCCCGTGTAATTTATTCCGACTTACCCCTAATCTACAACTGAATTATCATTTGTATTATGTTTCATTCGCTTTGAAAATGTCTTTGGTTAAAAACAAAATGCTATCTTTTCTATGAAATAAATTTATTGAACAATGAATAATTATAACTATTCACAAAGTAAATTTACCAGTATGAGAGTGGACTGGCCTATAATTTCCTTGGTGGAAAAAAAGACTTACATTTCTCAAAAACATCGACTACCCGTAGTTTGTTATATCTAATTACGTCGTATTTAATCACGCAATTACGTCAAAGTAAGTTTGACGATTTAATAATCATAATTACTTCCATGCGTTTAGAGCGATGTGTGTGTTTTAAAATTATCCTGAAGCATCGTGCATATGAAGTTGTCACGTTATGACGTCATGCACTTTATTCATCTAGGTCCATTGTATTTTTACTTTCGTAGTCGCTTTCGTTGAACTCTCGCATTGCAGCAATTTTTGGACTTTCATTCCTCTTTAATCAGACACAGGTAAGCCAAGTTATCGAAAAACAGTCTGAACATTTTTCCTGATTATTTTTCATCAGAATTTTTTGTATTTTTCTGCCGCTTACGGCCGTTTCAGACGACAAACTTTTCATTTCGATTACAGACAACTTTTTAGATTAAGATTAAGCTCATTGACATTCGAAGTTCCAATTTTGTCAAGTTACAAAATGATGTTATTCTTATAGACAAGCAATTCTGCGGGGATTTCGCCTGAAGACGGAGTTAAAATTCTAAAACAGGTAAACACATAAGAAATTTTGAATATATTTATAATGATAAGCACATATAACTTATTCAATAATACTATTACACATTTTATTGTAAAGCTGCTCAATATCCAGGGTGACTACAATTTAAGCGGAACTGTTTTCAAGAACCTCGGGAAATTATACTATGCCAGCAAGAATCGGTTATGCAATCAACCAAATGGTATGTTATTCGGCAAGTACCGTTTCACTCTTGTGCAATGGCGTGCTAGAATTTCTGTAAATGGGAAACACCTGTTCACAGCATGATCAAAAGACATTCGCATTGAAGATTGCTTTATTTCAATGTAAAGATATATATATTTTGCAGAATCACATTTTCTGTGTACAAGCGTATAGTTTATATTGACGTCATTCGCTTTTTTTTAGCAATTGAGTTGTACTTAAAAACCAAGTTTAAAATCAGTAGTATTTAATTCTCTTTTCTCAAGTTCCGGATACATTGGACTACCTTGGAGAGGACTCTGTGTTAAACTGGTTAATTCAACTCATGATCAGTTTGGGGAAAGAAGGTTGGCGCGAACGTATTTCTCTTTATTTTCCACAGAATACATTTTTTTTATTTTTTGCGTTCACTATGCTTTAGTAACCAAAGAGTCGGAAGAAGTACTCAATATGATACTTCAGGTGCTCACTTACGGTCCAAAAGAAACCTTGCCTCCTGTAGACTGGAACGGAATCATAACTCCTTTGATAAAAATGTATACAGGTTGGTATGACTGTATAGTAAACTTGGCACTTGGTTGTTAAGCAGTGCCAGTTGTATCGATTATAAATCGGAAGGGAGGGGGAGGGGTACTTCATACTGTCTCCTTTTCAACCTATAATATACATTTACAGTCATGGTCGTTTTGGTGCATTTATTCGTAATAAGAGCAAAAGTCGCTAATCTAAAAAAGCTTTAGTGTCAATTGTTAATATAATTATTGCAAATGGGACGGACTGAGTCCATTCTGCATATTTACAGGATCATTCTATGCTCCCCTAAAATTCCTAACTTGATAAATTTTTGTTCATTCTTTGAAGGAAAGAGTACAACCCTCCATTTTTTGGAACTTGCATTATGTTCAACACCATCGCCAGCCACAGCACGTTTTCTTCCAAGTTGGCTGACGCAATCGGTTTACTTATCTTTTTCTGTAAGTTCCATTGTATATAGTCACACAATCTATATGATAGTGATCTATATGATCTGTTCTTCTGATATCATTGAATTGAATCCGTGATCACATCACTTTACAAAATACACATGTAGCTAAACGTTTCCATGGTAAAGGCCATTTTCATTTATATAAAGAAGCTGCAACGCCGCATGCAACATGATTATCATAGTCTAATGTGTTTTATATAAATGCTTTTAGATTTTCCTACTACATAGCTTATTTTTTATAGTGTGACGCACCTTACATACGTAGAATTTAGCTCGTTGAAGAAAGATCAAAACTTCTAGCTCTGTTCGATAATACAATATACAAATACAAATACAATACCACACGTAAAGCGCGCAGGAATATAATCAATAAAAGTACAACAAAATTGGAGTTATATAAAACAAATTACGGTACCTAAGATTTAAGGGAATTTATATGTGATTGAAGTTCTTTAACAATCACGAATTGTCTTGTTATTCATTAAGGAATGAATAATATCGGCACGTGCCAGGATACAGTAAATAGTAGTCTTCAACGATGTTCATTATACTTGAAATACTAAATTTCCGTGAAGATAAATGAAGATATCCGTTTACCTAATGGACCATGATTGTTGCGCCTGTTTCAAAATTTTAGCTTGTGTGATTCTGACTCATTGTTTGCTCTGTGTTCTCTTTTAGACTGATTGTCAAGTTCGACTATTTTCCTGTTTGCCTCAACTTTTGAATATTCTTTCTGCGAAGAAATTAACAAATATTTTGGATATTGCGGCGAAATATTTTTCTAACGACGAGGTACTGTATCATCATTTCTGCATATTTTTCTGTCTTCATGCATCTTCTTAATTCGTTTGAAGTAATGAAGGAGCGTTTCATAGTGCTTAGCTGTGAATGTGAACAAAACGATAAAAAAAACTTTTCTCCACAGGGCAAAAGAATGTCG
Source organism: Dendronephthya gigantea (assembly GCF_004324835.1). Classification (NCBI taxonomy): domain Eukaryota; kingdom Metazoa; phylum Cnidaria; class Anthozoa; order Malacalcyonacea; family Nephtheidae; genus Dendronephthya; species Dendronephthya gigantea. The sequence goes on along the minus strand of NW_021163282.1, from coordinate 128,723 downwards.
AAAATAAAAAAATGCCTTAAAACTTCATAATTCGATTTTTACGCCTTTTTCGCCTGTCAATACGTTTTTAAATCAAATTGCCGTGATTTAGTCGCTATGGTAAATAGTGTACAACTGCATGATCTAGGCTACAGAATTTATAATTTTTATAGGTTATTTGGTACTTAAATTTGTTGCATTTTGTTATGTTTGGCCTCGGGCACAGTTTTTTTACATCCACACCTCGCAGCCGGTTCCGAGAAATCATGTGTGTTGCACGAAAATACTTAAACAGTTTGTGACAGTTTGTTTCAATTTCATAAATTAGTTTCAAAACAGTATTCCACAAGAGGTTTTTATTTTTTTATTTTAGCAACGTTTCGAACAGTCCGTCTTCAGGCTACAACTAGTTTGTTTCTCGACAAGACTATAGTAGCTATTGGCCACAACCATATTCGTAACAACCGTATTCGCGAAATCCAATGAGAGTCCTTTTGAGACTATGCAACAAGGGCGAAACCGCGCGTTTGTTTACGTTAGGCTGTAAGCCAATCAAATTGATCATTCTGGATCTACATGATGAAATATTGTTTTAGTTTATAATTGCACTCGGTTGATTCGTATGTAAAATAAATGTAGCAAAGGGAAGCGTTCATCGTTCTAATACGATACAAATTCGTTCAAGGTCGACACAAGAATAGCTGAAGCAATCCTGGATGGTCTCTGTTCTGTAATGCATATGCCCGAGCCTCCAAAATCCCTTTGTATTAAAGAGACCATAGAGAAGATATACAATTATTTTCCGGTAGATTTGAAGGTACAAATGTAAATCTAATTCTGATTCCCTGTTTCCTCGTAGGTCGAGTATGGAAAAAGCTAAATTTCTCGGTTAGGTAGACATAGTTTGGTAAAAGTCTTTGGTAAAAGGTTAATTGGCAGACTGTTTAAATATAATTACTGATTCATTTTAGATGCTTGTACCGAAACTAGTAGCTTGTGTTCAATGTTTAGAATCTCATGAAATCGAGAGTTTGACGGCACCAACAGAGGTTAAAAACTGTTTACTATATTTTTTATCTATGACGTACATCTTTCTTTCTCTTTAACTAACATATGCCAAGGTTATAAGCAGATAACTGATTTCGCGACGATGTTTTATGTTTAGGAGAGTTTTGCGAAGAGCATTGTGTTTAGAAGAAGAATAATCCTGCAAAATCCATCAATGTTGAAGAAATTATTTAAGCCTTGTATTGATTTTACTCTCTCTTCAAGTAAGAAGTATATTTTATTAATATGTTAAGTGATTTATGGGGAATGAGTTTATATTCACCGACCCTGAGGTGAGGAACTGTTTTAAGAAGGTGATTTTTGATTTCTTTATCTGTGACTTCGACAGAAACAACTGTCGCCATTTTGAAAAACCCACTTATAGGTGATTATCGGCGTGATAATCCAAGATCCTTCGACCAATCAGTGGTCAGAATTTTTAATTATCACCTTTGTGAATACACTAATTATTGATATTCAACATAGTAGCTGACAGATAATGTCGACATGTGTCTTTTGTCCCGAGATGCATGGTCTTAAAAAATTAAGATATAAATTGAATCGATATCTCTTCATGAACAAGTTTTTCCCGGCAAATGTTTATGTTTCCTATTCGTTTAAACTTTGTCACTTTTTTAGTGGATGTAAAATACGATGCAATGATGTCTCTTGTTTCGACAATATCTTGTGTGGAATTAAGGAGTGACAGCAGGCTTTCAACGGAATGGATCTTGCAATTCTTGGCAGAACTTTCGTCTACAAAAAGTGAAACTAAGGTAGCGATGGGGTACTCCTGTTGCGTATACTTTGATAAGCCGATAATATCCCAATGGAATGTGAAGTCGGGGTAAATGTTTTTAGCGAAAAATCACGTAATATGACATCGATCACATTTCATTGTGTTAGGGTGGTATTTAATTCACATGAAAATGTCATTACATTAACTCATTATATATTCGATTCAATAATCGTGAAAATCGGCACTCTTTGAAGAACATTAAATTTACATTAATATACAATCTTTGTGCATTGGCCTAAATCTACTCACGCGATTGGTCAAAATCAATCACGTGGTTTTTTGTTGCCTGGCGACAGATCATGGGAATCATAATTTATTCCCAATTACCCATGAAATCCTTTTTTCGCAATAACCCATGAAAATCATGGCCTGACAGCCTGCAACGAAGCTTTGATCTTCAATGCAGCAATCAATTAACTGAGATTGTATATTAAAAGTGTTAGAGACTTTATGTTCGTGTTTTGTTTACAAATAAACGCACTTGCTGAACATACCATGAACTCGAAATTTCAATATCGCACTTGGCCTACGGCCTCGTGCAATATTGAAATTTCTCGTTCATTGTATGGTCAGCGCGTGCATTTACAGCATTTGCATGTCATTTAAAGAAATGAGAAGAACATTAAGATGATTGATATTTCAATACCGCTGAAAGAACTACAATATCGTTGATTGAACATCAATTGTAGTAGTGCGAAGTTCAACAACAACACCTTATTATATATTCCGTAAAGTGAATATCAATAGAACGAAACGCAGAACAATTGCGTTAACTTATTCATCATTAACATTTTCGAAACAACAATAGCAATAAATCAAACGACATTTAGCGTAAAGAAATACTCATTTACACAAAGTTCTTTCATCTGCGTTCTAATATGTATACATAATTTACAAACAAAAGATAGTTATAAAGGCACAGATGAGAAGACGTTGTTCACTTCAAAACGTTGAATTTCAAAAACAAATTTTGATAGCAGCTGTTGAACGGAATGTGCACTGCCTAACCATTGCGAAATGTACAGCATGGGGCAGACTTATGCATGCAGACCTACTTGCAAGAGAACACATCCAGGGATAAATCATTATATTGCTGTTGTGTGAGCAGACAAATGAATTATGATAGAATGCTAGAATGCGAATTCTAATATTTACTTTGTACACCTTTACATTAATGAATATTTCTCTATGCTAAATGTCGTTTGATTTATTGCTATTGTTGTTTCGAAAATGTTAATGATCAATACTACCATTTGCGTTCAAGCTTGCGGCGTGCGATTTTAAAACGTACGTTTACCGTTTTAAAACGTACGTTTGCCATTTCAAAACGTACGTTTTGTTATGCCCCCTGTCATGTTTAGACAGTGAAATTGACATGTTTTTGAAGTTCAAACGAACTTAGCTAATATCCAAAAATAGGTTTATTACATTTGTAATGTTTACGGAAGTGTTTTATAAGAATTACAAATGGAACCTTACTCTGTGAGAAAAGTAAACTTATACAGGCGCAATTTTCTTTTTTCAAATAGCTGCATTCAGTATTTTAAAACCGTATTTACAAATAACCCAAACATGAAAGGGGGCGTGACAAAACGTACGTTTTGAAACGGCAAACGTACGTTTTGAAACGTGAAACGTACGTTTTAAAATCGCACGCCGCAAGCTTGAACGCAAATGGTAGTAAGTTAACGCAATCGTTCTTCGTTTCGTTCTATTGATTTTCACTTTACGGAATATATAATAAGGCGTTGTTGTTGAACTTTCGCACTAATACAATTGATGTTAAATCAGCGCTATTGTAGTTCTTTCAGCGCTATTGAAATACCAATCATTTTAATGTTCTTCTCTTTTCTTTAAATGACATGCAAATGCTGTATTTGTCAACAAAACACGAACATAAAGTCTCTAACCCTTTATCATTACACGCCACAAGTGTCGGACGCATGGGAGAAGAGAAGCATGGGGATAGAAATGTCAGAAGTTACCATACTATACTCAGATGTGCCTAAAACACAAATGATCAGTTATCAGAGTTGCAAGAAAAAGAGTTGAAATTATCGATAATAATTTTGCCAAAGATTTTTATGCATTAAGAAATAAGTAACATATACACCATTTACTTTGTTCAATTTGCAGACAGTTTTACTTCTTCTGACTACGTTCACACTGGCAATATCTGGATACGACAATGGCATTTTTCAGATAATTCTTGCACTTCAAAAGGACAACCTGTTCCAGAATCATCAAGCATGGTTTGCTTTGATAAAAAATCTGTTTCCGTATAGTTTTGCATTCCTGCTTGCACAGCCGCAATGGAAAGGACGTCTTGAAGAGGTAAGCTTAGAGGTGCCCAACAACAACCTGGATTATTATAATATCCGGCCCATCCAAAGTGAACATATATTCCTGGGATTATATATATACCACCGTCTTGGTATTTATATTCGTAGCTTAACCGGATGCGCGATCCAAAGGTATTCATATCCATTCTTGCGCGAATGAAAAACTGTTTTTGATTCATCGTGAGACTATAATGTCGCAGTTTTTTACAGGAATTTTTTGTTCGGAGATCCTCATTCTACTTATAATTTACGCCTCCATGGTCGTAAAAAGCATTTTTAATAAATCCATATATTTTTCTAATATGTTTTGTGGTTGATTTCTAAAGCTGCCTTGATATGACCGCCCAATGACCGTTTTGTTTTCAGACAATCCAAAAACTACTGGCGACGTGCAAGGATCTTGATATGGAAGAATCCTCTCTTTTGCTAGGTATATTTCATTTAACGATTATTCTCAACTCGTCCCCGCTTAGGCAATTATCGCGTAATAAGATTACTAATCTCGCAGACAATAGTCAGCCTTTCATCGCTCACCCCCTCCCCAAAGAAGCTATTTCCACCCGTACTAAGACTTTTCTAATCTAAAGCCGTATCCCAATTTTTCAATAGACTCTCCTCTGGTCGGGAGAATGTTTACATTTTTAATCATCATTTCAGAAATTTTGCTTAGCACCTCCACTACAATCCCCTATAGACACAGGCTTTTCCCCTAACGCCATATCAACATGTCCACTCACAATCCTCCACAATATTTATTTTTTTTCTAGATTTCTTGCTCGAAATGCGGAATTTTGATGTTTATGAGAAACACTCAGTTTGGAGTCAAGTGGTTTGTTGCATGTAACAACATCATTACACGCACCAAGGAACGTTGGAACGAATGCAGCTATCGTAATATTTTTACAGTCATATTCACGTCTAAGACATAATAAAGAAATTAAGATTTGGGACGCGAAAAAGACGACATGAAAATGGTGAATAAATTACGTGGCATGTCCATATATAGGCGCAACACGTCAGCTATTCGCCATTTTCACGTTGTCTTTGTAGTGCATGTCGTAAATCTAAATCCGTCTAATATAGAGACTACGACGCGTACGTGAAGTAATACTTCCCTTTTTCCCACAGTTTGACAACATGCGTACTTGGTCAAAGCCGTACGATAAACATTCAAAAATGGGCTCCTGACACTAGCAGCTGTTTTCATGTTCGTCCACGTCGTAGATTTGAGCATCTTAAACTGCTTAAAGGTGGAACGAGAAGATAAGAGAACTTGACTAAGGTTGTCGTCATTGTCTAGTTAGAAACTCTGGCAAAATATTACACCATTCGTTGCTTAAAGTCTATCAATTCTTGTGTTGAAGAATCGATTGAATTTGAACTTCATACCATTGAACAAGATATGTTATTTTTTGTGACGCTTTCATTTCAGGAAACAGGCAAAATCATGGTAAAAATATACATGCTACATTACGTAAGATTTGAATAAAATACAATATTCGATGCAAAATTTATAATACAATAACATCCCTTGAGATACAGCAAACGAACTATTCAGGCAGTTGATTTTTTTCAAACACTTCCACTTCTTCCTCTGGATTTTCCTTCATATTCATCAAATTCAACTTTGAAAATCGTAAGTACCGGCAGTTTTTCATATTGTTGATATCCTCAATGCTGACATTGTTTGGAGCGTAGAGCCCTGACCAGGGATATGTTCCACCACTTTCAACTTCCAGCTGCTCCTTATAGTGCGGATCTGTTATCATTCCCTTTAACTGGCACACTTGGTGTCGGTCCCAGTGTAATTCATGATCGCGCGTTCGTGTATCAGATTGCTGGGCACTATATCCAAAGCTTCCGATCGTCGAATGGCGTCTTCCGTAATTCCGATGTCCAGACCCATTATGATGCATCGGATCGTGTTGGGATATTTGTGGCTCGTTGTGGGTAAATGATTGCCGGGAGTATCTTCGTGGGGAGTTGCTGGGTGTAAATTTTGCAGCATGGTTGCCATGGTAATCATGTCTTTGATTTTCGCTAGCATGTCGATCTCCAGTGTGTTCTCGTGTGTGTTGTTTATGATGGGCGCGTTCATGCAAAGAGGAATGGTGGCCATGTTGATCTATTACGTGTGGTCCGTGCATATTCATGGTATTTTTCTGCACGTGACCTCTATGGCTATTCGCGTGCTCCATTTGGTGCTGGTGACGATTAAAGTTATCGTGGTGTCCAGGATCGTGATGCATATGAACATGATTGTGCACGTGACGATGAATATGTATATGATCTTGTTGCTTGTTCAAGTGGTCACTAGAATGTTTTTCATCTTTTCCTGCAGTTAAAAAATATCGAAACGCGTGCTGGTTACTGGTTATTGCCGCTGGTAGCCACAAGAGTGCCTGCGACGCAATATAGGCAATGACAAGTATAAGAATCTTTTTTGTTTAACTGTCACTCGAAGGAAATACTTGTTATCCAGACTAGATATAAGTGTAATATCTAGGTGAAAAATCACCATGACCTCTTCGTAGAAATAAATCAAATCCACGTCCCCCGAGTGTAAATATCTTTGTACAGAATGATAAACCTTAAAATTTTTACAGATATTCGCATCAAATGTGGTATAACAACGGCCTAAAATAGATAAAACACTTATCGACTATTTTAGGTAATTGTTATACCACATTTGATGCTAAGTTGTTTGAAGACGTTGCCACGCTGCTCCCTGGTTATATTGGAACGTGTCATATATATTAGTTCAAGTTTAACATTCTTATGGAAAAAAGTTATGAATCATTGGTTTGTAGAGATGATTTTCACTAGCTCTTATATTTGAGCAGGAGCGTAAACGTTTCTTATAATGTCAATCGCAATACATGAATTTACTACCTGTATACCCGTGTTCAGGTGGGTGTGGTTGGTGCTCGTGTTGGTTTTCATTCAGGCGAGCCATCATCAGGCTATGACGTCGTTGACCAATCTGTATCGGAGGCGGAAAGTGCCGTGCGCCGTGCGCTTCGTATCCTGTCGTGGTATACCTTCTCGTGAAGGATTTCATTCCTTCGTGATCGCAGCAGCATATTTCCTCGCCTGAGGGCCGACCATGAGACCATTTTGGTAACTGACATATGAGGCAAATATTTGTGTGAGCATCGGTACGATGTAATGCTCTTTTGTCCGTACCAGATTTCACCGGAGGCAGTATTGCAGTTGGTGTGACCGAAGGCACTGGTGTTGTATGGGAATCCATTTCTAAATTTTTAATTCATAATTTTTAACTCCATCTTTAAGGCCGTTTCTGAAGGCGTGTAGACTGCATGTTTCTGGTGGAGCAAGGAATTTAACGATGGCGTATTGGGTTTTTTTCGCTTATTTTTCTTTTCAATTGTAAACCGGTCATGATCAATGGAATTCTCACATCAATCAGCGAAAAATTTTGTTCGATCGAAAAAACTACCCTTGAAGCACTTTCAGTACGTTAAATTAGTTTGAGTGCTTTTGGTCGTGTACTGTATATACAAAACCTTTCTGGAAAGGGTCTGAATTGCGGCACATCTTTTACAAGTTCTTCGGACTTGTAAGTTCTTTACTGACTTTTAAGAACGCTTAACGAACAGGAATTTAGCCTTAAAAATGTAAACAAATTCGCTGATTAGTTTAGAACGCAATCCCTTGTTATAAAACACTTACTTTTTGACTTACCAAATACACCATTTTCTGGAAGTCTTGTTTAAATACCCGGGTTTTATGTACCGTATTCACTATTTTTGAAATAATAGCGGGCCTCAGGTTCGATTCACACTGGCACTGTCGCTACCTTTGAGGAAGCACGAATGCCCGCGGCATTTAATTTACAGAAATGAATGAAAGGTGAACGCAATAGGTCAACCAGAGGTGAAAGATGAAATATATACAAACCTATTAACGTGTGGGCAATATATTTTCGGCGAGGAAATCGGCGAGGGGATTTTACAACTGTGAAAGTATTTCTTGTATGAATTATAGTTTTAAACGAACCTTCTGTACTGTGTCTCCTGGAAGGCGAATGTACACTGGCGTTATCAGCCAAGGGAATTGGATCTTGCATACTGTGCCTTCTTTGCGTGGAGGCCTGACTTCCCCTGACGTGACCACTTCGTTCCTCGTCCAGATGATGCAAATACTCTTGCTGTTGCTTAAGTTTGTCCAGATGATTTAGCAACTCTCTCTCTTCCTTTCTATAAACATGATTCCGAGATTGTTTCCAACATTCCAAGTCATGTATTTCTTTATCTAAATTGAACTTTTGCTCTTTGTTCTTTACGAAGACCGTGTTGTGATTGCCATCAGAAATTTGTCGAATTTGCGAAAGCATTTCGTGTCGATGTTTTCACCTTTTGTGAGGAGAGGAAGCGTGTAAACAAATATGTTTTTGTGGTGCCATGCTAGAACGCGTTCGTTTATAATTTTGTTTGGTGACGAAGTAAATTAGGTATAAGTGAAGATCTGTGAAGACCGCGTGCACCAACTAAATGCTGGCTCAAATGCGCTTGCGTGCACTGTCAATTAAACAAAGGGATTTCTTTGAAGTTTTGCATGGTGTTATTAAATAAAGTTGTTAATTGTTTGTGGTTTACACCATTTAATTTATTAGATTTCTAAGCTTTCGGCCCGTGAGCTCGGGCCATTATCAAAGAAAAGTTTAATTACAAACAAACTATGTGCGCAAGTTCAACGTTTTTCATAAAAAAGGAAGATATTGCGAGTTTGATACAGATGAATATAAAATACTATAGTTTGTAATTTTCACGGATGTTTTTATCGTAAAAATGCTGTGGAAAATGAACTTTATGTCCTCTAAAAGAACTTTCTAATGCTTGCTTGCATGTTGAAGTATTATTTTTAAAGTTTGAAAAAAACGTGTGTTTATTTGCGTGAAAAGACTGCGCATAACCTCGAGATTTCCAGCAGGCTACAGATGTTTGATTCGCTCCACAAAACTAATGAGCCAATCAAACTTGGAATAACATTAGGCTTTTGCGTTTGACGTACGTAATTATGCCAGATGTCTATTGCAACAATCACCGCCATGTGTGAAACCAAGTGTTAGGCTCCACGAGGCAAGTTGTCATTTATTCATTATAATAGTGAAGAAATGAAGAAAAGTAATTTAGAGTAAAAGAACGATGAAATTGTTTAAAAAATAAACTCAAAGAATATTTCATATGTTCATATGAAGATATGATCCTCGTCTGTCCTTTGGGCTAAAACGTTTGTGGGCAAAGCTAGAAATATCATGGGCACATGGCGAAAGCTTGTAGGTCACAGTTGAATCCAAAAGAGGCTTTCACACTTTTTGATAATAGCTTTGAGGTGTTAACAAAAAACACGTATTTTTACAAACAAAAAACCCTGGAAGGGGATTCTCGAGCTCTCTATTCAATGCTAATCAAAAAACAGTCTCTATTTAAGAGATAGAAAACATTTTCCGTGTTTCTATACAGTTATAGAAACACGCGTGAGAGTTTGGGAGAACGAGAAATAATCAGTGGGACGTTATTTCGAGTTCTCCCGAACTCCCACAAGTGTTTCTATAACTGTATAGAAACACAGGAAAAAATGTTTTCTATTTCTTTTATAATATAACTCAGAAAGAAGATTTTATAAAAAATTTATTCGATTTAATTGCAAATTCTCATAACATTATTGAAACAGTTTAAGTTGTTAAAATTAGTAAATATTGTCTTAAAACAGACCAGCAACAACAAATCAGATTACTTTTAGCGACGATTGCTGAAATTAACTTGAATTGAACAATTGAACAGCTAGAAAACATGTGCGCAAAAGCAGTATTTTCAATCACCGGATTTGTTTGAACGGACAATTTTTTTGATGAACATAGCCTCGAGCACGGCAACTGTTGACAGATGGGAGACTTGTTGATCTCAGCCTGGAAAGAGGAATCATCTCTCCTTGTAAGAACTCTGGACAGGACATCGCTGCTTTGCTGAAGTTGCATCGAAGATGGCCGGGAATTGTAGTTTTTCAAGGACTGCTCGTTTCGGTGCCCAGAAATGGACATAATATGTCGATCAGACAGACCTGCATCAGACCACAAGGTTATTGCTGTAGCACGAACGCAATGATTTGTGTAAAGCTGAGAGAGTTGGGCTTCCTGGTTGATTTCATTCATCATACATCCTAACTTGTTAACACCAAGAGGCCGATTTTCGAACCAGGTTAAGCTTTAGGGAGACCATTTGCGCCTTGGATACTGGTAAAAAGCTTCGCAATTCGGGTTCAGCTTTGAGATGTAGAATCGTAAAGCATTATAACCATTATAAGCATTATAACCATCGCTTGGATCTTCACTTGCCTTGCATGTACATGCGGCCGTTTTTTTCGAAACTTTCGGGGTCGGTCATACCGCCAGGATGGTTCTTCGAGGACTCGTCGTGAGCCATTGGGGAATGGTGTAATTCTTCAGAATATTTGGCATCTCCCTTTGCTTCACATTAGGTATATTCAAGGCGTTAAATAGTCGAAGAACTTTCGATGTTTCCATACCTGTCACTAAGATTCCATATGCCAACAGCAGATGAAATGCTGGCATTTTGGACAGCGACGGACCAGTTATCCATTCAAAATGGTGATTTCTTTCACTTGTACAGAGGCTGCTAATTTTGCACGATGCGCCAATCTGATTTTCCATCGTCACAACACAATCTGATTCGCATTGACCACACTTCCCAAACGCCTCGACTATCGCGTCTTCAAAAATAATCAATTTAATCTGGTCTTGGGAGGATTTGCCTTTGACTAGCAATGTCCGCCTGTTCGAGTCCAGATCTTCGTTACTTTCCTCGCTCTCTGTGGATGACGCCTCGATGTCAACTGGAACAAACTCGCTAGTTTGTCCTGTTAGCGATTCGTCGCTTGTTCGACTACATTCTTCAACTTCTGTTGCGCTTTCATGGACAAGTTCTTCCTCTATCTCGACAAGTTCTTTTTCATTGTCTATAATTTCGAGTTGTGACTGTTGCGAGACAGACCCGGAGACAGTCACAGGCACATTAATTTCTGTTTGAAAAAATGTGGATGTTGCTGTCATAATGGTCTGGATCTTCACTGACCTTTTCCCTAGTTTCTGGCGCGTTTGGGTGCATTTTTCTCGGCTGTAGGTTTGAGGGCTCATTGTTGGACATTCGATCGATATGTCGCATGTCCCCCATGTGCCTGGCTCATCACCTAGTTCTTCATCAGTTAAGTCTTCTGATTCTATTGTTGAACACCCCTCTGCCTCTGGCTTCAGAAGTTCAGATATTCTCTGTAATTGTTGACAAGAATTGTAAATATTTACCGTACAGCTTTGAGATTGTAACACTGAAGTGAAATTTAATTGTCGAAATTCAAAATCATGCCACACCTTTTTTCGCTGCCTTTTCTCTGTAAGAGTCCTTGCTTTACTAGTGCTTGCATCTGTTAAGGGTTTGTTCAAGGTTGGTAAAGCATCTCTTTTTAACTGGACACGAAACGTTTCTTCACATCCTAAACGACTCATAAACTGTGGCGAATGTCCAGATTCAAAAGCGTCTTCAGCAAAATGCAAGGAACATATTCTACTGTTTGATAACGGCTTAAATGCTTTGCGTTTGCAAAATTCGACCCATGTCTTTCTTCTTTTTTGCTGAGATGCAGATTTTCCAGATGGAAACGAAAAGAAATGTAGCCCAAAAGGATTTTTTTTGCGTCGCTATTACAGCCATATACCGGGCAATACGACATGATTACACGAGGCTATGTCTTGCAGCAATGAGAAAGTTACATTTGTTTATTGCCTTATATCTGACAGCTTTCTCTAAAATCTTTCCGTACCGACGCGGCGGTATTTTCAACTTGGCTCTTAGGCGAGGGGACAAACCGGAAAAAAGCACACTGATCTATGCCGTTACTCTATAACGTGCCAGGATAGTATTGTTTTTACCCTAGCCGACATCATATGTGTTTAATTGCTGCTATCTAGTCAACAGCTTCGCCCTTCCGCCGTGCCTATTGTGAGCGATTTCACAAACACGCGCTTCGTCGTGTGGTGAACTCAAATAATATTCTGTCGTGAAAATGTGTCATATGTCATGTTTGTCTGTAGAATTGTGGTGTAGTATACATACATATTCATTTATATTAAAATATAGTAAACTTGTAAACAGGGGAAAACATGCGCGCAAACATACGCACGAGAAAGGAAACCACCTGTCTCACACGGAAGAATCGGGGCAGTGCGGTTAGAAAGTTAATCGCGTTGCGGGGAAAAACATCCTGGGACGTGCATAAATTGCGCGAAGGAAATCGATTTAAAATCGCATAATATCCGCTTTAGTATAAATATGAATATAAGTAGAATTCTAAACTTTGAGAGATTGGTTATTAGTTGTGTTGTGTTGTCATCGTAACGTCGTATTGTGTATCGACGTGCACTACGCGTGTGAATATGTGTGTACATAGTTCATATTCAATGTTCTGTTCCAAACATTTTGAAAAACATGTCCCCGCAATGTTGATGCATTAATTTTGCATAGGTATTTGATTCTGTCCCCCCTCTATACTCTATTTTACCAAATGTTTCAAGTTGCCATATGAAAATTCAACAATAGTTTATATAATCATATTTCCCGAACCCATCAAATGACGTCACAAATGTTTGCGAGCATAAATTAGCATAAGGCTCTATTTTCAAAATAGCGGACCCCCGATGAACATTTTTGGAAATTTTCTCAAGAACTAAATACGATAGACACACAAAAACATTAAATTAAGTATTTCCTAGATGATTTAAACAGATTTAGCGAATAAAAATTATCGTTGCCAATGTCCTTTAAGAAGCTGGAATCTTATGGTATTATTGGTGATGAATTAGCCTGGTTCAATGATTACCTGTTTAACAGAAATCAGATATTTGAGATAAATACCGTATACTCCGATAAAGAGCCCATTTCCTGTGGTGTTCCCCAGGGCTCAATTCTTGGGCCCTTATGTTCATCATATTTTTTAATGATATTGCGGACAGGTTACAACATTCAAAGGTGATTACATATGCCGATCATACTGTTGTCTATTATTCAAACTAAGATTTGAACATGATTGAGGATATACTAAACTTGAAAATGGAATGCATTGGAAATTACTGTATGGAAAATGAACTTTTACTAAACCTTAAGAAGAGGAAAACAGAAGTAATGTTATATGGAACATCTAAGAAGATTGGTAAGTTAGGAAATCTGAAAATCCGGTATCAAAACTCTGGAATATCTTTTGTGAACAAGTATGTTTATCTGGGCAATACTATGGATAGTCATTAACTTATAAACTTTAACTTTGATTGTGCATACAAAAAGGCAAGTGGACGTCTAAGATTGTTGCAAAGGGTCAGAAAGTATCTAACGGTTCACGCAGCAGAAAAGATTTTTAGGATGATAATATTTCCGTATTAACTTACAGCAGTACAATGAAAATGACCTTCACAAAAACACAAATGAATAAGTTAACATCACTTCGAAATCGCGCAAAGAGCGTCATAGGTAAAAGTGTACCAAATATCATTGACGTCATCAGAAGTGAATCTTGCCTGCTCGTGAGGAAGTGTTTAGAGAAGGAACTACACAACCCTATATTTGACGAGTATTTTACAATGATCATTTACGAGAAGAGAACCAGAAAAAACAATAACATGTTGAGATTACCACGGGTAAAACTAGAGGTAGCAAAAGAGAGTTTTTAATTTGGTGGAGCAAAATTAAACAACGCTCTGCCATTAAATTTAAGATTATTGGGAACTTTAGAAAAATTTAGGGAAGGCTTAAAGGAATATTTCAAATCTGTAAATTAATTTGTTATATTTTACTACTGATATTTTATACTTTTTAATTAGTTCATTGTAATTGAAGTTATAGCTAGGTTTACAGGACAAACGTTGATAGCAGTTGTCACACTGTATTTTATTGTATAAATATTGTGTTGAAACTGATGTTTTTATCCAGTATAAAGATTTAGATATAATAATAATAATCATTATGATGATCATGATCAAAATAAGCATAATTATCATTATAAATTATGTTAGCTATGGCAACAATTATATAAATTAGGATTATAATTAGCATATTTAGCATAATAATCACATTAAATGATGGTTGCCATAGCAACCATGATGATCCTTATGATCATCATGATCAAAATTTGCATAATAATCATAATAAATTATGGTAGCTATGGCAACAATGACGATCATTATGATCATAATTAGCATAATTAGGATAATATTCATCAAAAAATTATGGTAGCCATGGCAACCATGACGATCATTATGATCATAATTAGCATAATTAGGATAATAATGGTAGCCAAAGCAACCATGATGATCAATAAGTTCATCATGATCGTAAATAGCATAATATAATTAATAAATTATGGTTGCTATGGCAACCATGATGATCATTATGATGATCATGATCAAAATTAGCATACTAATCATAATAAATTATGTTGCTTATGGCAACAATACAGATCATTATGATCATAATTAGCTTAAGTAGCATAATAATCACAATAAATGATGGTTGCCATGGCAATCTCAATGATCCTTATGATGATCATGATAAAAATGTGCATAATAATCATAATAAATTATGGTTGCAATAGCAACTATGATGATCATTATGATCATAATTAGCATAATTATCATAATAATCATAATAAATCATATTTGCTATAGCAACCATAATAATCATTATGATGATAATGATCAAAATTAGCATAATAATCAAAATAAATTATGGTTGCCATAGCAACCATGATGATCATTTTGATTATCATGATCAAAATTAGCATAATAATAACAACAAATTATAATAGCGATAGCAACCATGATGATCATTCTGATGATCATGATCAAAATGAGCATGATAATAAAAAAAAATTATGGTTGCCATAGCAACCATGATGATCATTTTGATTATCATGATCAAAATTAGCATCAACAACAAATTATGGTAGCGATAGCAATTGTGATGATCATTCTGATGATCATGATCAAAATAAGCATAATAATCAGAATAAATATGGTTGAAATAGCAACTATGATGATCATTATGATCCTAATTAGAATAATAAATAATGGTTCCCATGGCAACTACTATAATCATTATGATGATCATGATCAAAATTAGCATATTAATCATAATAAATTATGGTAGTAATATCATCCATTATGATCATTATGATGATCATGATCAAAATTAGCGTAATAATCACAATAAATTATTGTTGGAATGGCAACTATGATGATAATTATGTACATCATTAGCATAATAATCATAATAAGTTGTGGTAGCTATAGCAACAAAGATGATGATTATGATCATAATTAGCATAATTAGCATATTAATCATAATAAATTATAGTCCTAATGGCAACTTTGATGATCAATATAATGATCATGATCAAAATTACCATAATAATCATAATAAATGATGGTTGCAATAGCAACTATGATGATCATTATGAAAATAATTAAAAAAATTAGCATAATAATCTTAATAAATGACGGTTGTTATGGCAACTATGATAATTATAATGATCATCATGATCGTAATTAGCATAATAATACTAATAAATGAATGCAGCTATAGCAACTATGATGATCCTTATTATGATCAGGGTAAAATTTAGCATATTATTCATAATAAATTATGGTTGCAATGGCAAATATGATGATCATTATGATGATCATGATCAAAAATAGCATAATAATCATGAAAAATTATGTTAGCTATGCAACAGTGATGATCATTATGATCATAATTAGCATATTTAGCATAATAATCACAATAAATCATAGTTGTTATGCTATGGCAACAGTGATGATCATTATGACTATAATTAGCATAATTAGCATAATAATCACAATAAACGGTGGTTCCCATTGCAACCATGATGATCCTTATGATGATCATGATCAAAATTAGAATAATAATCATAATGAATTATGGTTGCAATAGCAAATATGATGATCATTATGATGATCATGATTAAAAATAGCATAATAATCATGACAAATTATGTTAGGTATGGCAACAGTGATGATCATTATGATCATAATTAGCATATTAAGCATAATAATCACAATAAATCATAGTTGTTATGCTAACTATAATGATCCTTATGATGATGATAATCAAAATTAGCATAATAATGATAATAAGTGATGGTTGCAATGGCAACTATGATGATCTGTATGATCATAATTAGCATAATTAGCATATTAATCATAATAAATGACGGTTCCCATGGCAACTATGATAATTATTATGATCATCATTATCGTAATTAGCATATTAATAATAAGTGATGGTTGCCATGACAACAATTATGATACTTATGATGACCTTGATCAAAATTAGCATTATAATCCTAAAAAAATTATGGTTGCTTTGGCAACTATAATGATCAATATGATGATAAGGATGAAAATTAGCATAAGAAATTATGGTTCCCATGGCAACCATCATAATTATTATGAACATCATCATCGTAATTAGCATATTAATAATAAGTGACGGTTGCAATGCCAAGCATGATGATCCTTATTATGGTCATGGTCAAAATTAGCATAATAATCACAATAAATGATGCTTGCAATGGCAACTATAATGATCATTATGATCAGAATTAGCATAATTAGCGTAATAATTATAATCAATTTTAGTTGCTATGGCAACCATGATGATCATTATGAAGATCATGATCAAAATTAGCATAATAATTAAAATGAATGATGGTTGCCATTGCAACCATTATGATCCTTATGATGATCATGATCAAAACTAGCATAATAATCATAATAAGTTATGGAAGTTATGGCAACTATGATGATCATTATGGTAATAATTTGCCTAATTAGCATATTAATCATAATAAATGATGGTTGCTATGGCAACCATGATATTTATTATGATCATCATGATTGTATTAAGCATAATAATACTAATAAATGATCGGAGCCATGGCAATTATGATGATCCTTATTATGATGATTGTAAAAATTAGCATTTTAATCATAATAAATTATGTTAGCTATGGACACAATGATGTTCATTATGATCATAATTAGCATAAGTAGCAAAAAGTGATAATGAATGATGGTTGCTTTGGCAATCAAGATCATTATTATGATCATCATGATCGTAATTAGCTCAATAATAATTATAAATTATGGTTGCCATGGCAACAATGATGATCCTTACGATAATCATGATCAAAATTAGAATATTAATCATAATAAATGATGGGTGCAATGGCAAATACAATGATCATTATCAATATCAAAATCAAAATTAGCATAATACTCATAAAAAAACATGTTAGGTATAGCAACAATGATGATCATTATGGTCATAATTAGCATAATTAGCATAATATACATAATAAATTATGGTAGCTATGGCAATCATGATGATCCTTCTGATATTCATGATCAAAACTAGCATAATAATCACACTAAAGTATTTTGCCATGGCAACAATAATGATCCTTATGATGATCATGATCAAAATTAGAATACTAATCAAAATAAATGATGGTTGCAATGGCAACTATAATGATCATTATGAATATCATGATCAAAATTAGCATAATATTCATAATACAATATGTTAGGTATAGCAACAATGATGATCATTATGATCATAATTAGCATATTAATCATAATAAATGATGGTTGCTATGGCAACCTTGATGATCAATATGATGATAATGATCAGAATTAGTATAATAAATTAAGGTTGTTATTGCAACCATGATAATATTATGATCATCATGGACGTAATTAGCAAAGTATTAATAATAAATGATGGTTGCTATGGCAACTATCATTGTCATTATGATGATCATGATCAAAATTAGCATAATAATCAGGAAAAATTATATTAGTATAACAACAATGATGATCATTATGATCATAATTGGAATAATTAGCATCATAATCACAATAAACGATGGTTGCCATCGCAACCATGATGATCCTTATGATGATCAATATCAAAATTATCATAATTATCATAATAAATGATGGTTGCAATGGCAAAGATGATGATCGTTATGTTGATCATTATCAAAATTGGCATAAATATCATAATAAGATATGGTAGCTATGGCAACAATCATGATCATTATGATCAAAATTAGCATAATTAGCACAATTATCGCAATAAATGATGGTTGCAATGGTAACCATGATGATGCTTATGATGATCATGATCAAAATTAGCATAATAATCATAATAAATTATGTCAGCTATAACAACAATGATGATCATTATGATCATAATTAAAATAAATTGGCATATTGATCATAATAAATTATGGTAACTATAGCGACAATGATCATCATTATGATCATAATTAGCATAATTCGCATAACTATCACATTAAATGATGGTTGCCATGGCAAATATGATGATCCTATGATGATCATGATCAAAATTAGTATAATAATAAAATAAATGATGATTGCAATGGCAACTATGATGATCATTATGATCATAATTAGCATAACTAGCATTATAATCATAATAAATTATGGTAGCTATAAAAACAATGATGATCAATATGATCATATTTAGCCCAATTAGCATAATAATCATAATAAATAATGGTTGCCATGGCAACTATCTTGGTCCTTATGATGATCATGATCAACATTAGCATAATAATCATGATAAATGATGGTTGCAATGGAAAATATGATGATCATGATCAAAATTAGCATAATAATCATAAAAAATTATGGTTTCAACGCCAACTATTATGCTCATTATGATAATAATTAGCATAATAATCATATAAATAATATTTGCTATGGATACGATGATGATCATTATGATCATATTGATCAAAATGAGTATAATAATCTATGGTTGCCTTTGCAATCATGATCATTATTTTGATCATCATGATCGTAATTAGCATGATAATCATAATAAATTATTGTAGCTATAGCTACAATCATGACCATTATGATCATAAATAGCATAATTAGCAGAATAATCATAATAAGTTATGGTTGCTATAGCAACCATTATGATCATTATAACGATATTGATCAAAATTGGCATAAAAATTATAATAAAATATGGTAGCTATGGCAACAATGATGATCATTATGATCATTATAGATTATGACAACTATTATGATTATCATAATTAGCATAATTAGCATAATAATCATATTAATAAATTATGGTAGCTATGGCAACAATGATGATCATTATGATCATACGTGGCATAATTAGCAAATTAATCATTATAAATTATGGTTGCCATTGCAATCATGATCATTATTATGATCATAGTGATCGTAATTAGCATAATAATAAGAAATGATGGTTGCAATGGCAACTTTGATGATCATTATGATGATCATGATCAAAATTAGCATAATAATAATAATAAAATGTGTTAGCAATGACAACAATTATAATAATTAAGATCATAATTAGCATCATTAATATAATGATCATAACAACTTATGGTATCTATGGCAACAATGATGATCATTATGATCGTAATTAGCATAATTAGCATAAAAAATTATGGTTTAAATGGCAATCATGATCATTATTATGATCATCATGATCGTACTTAGCATAATAATAATAATAAATTATGGTTGCCTCGGCAAACATGATGATCTTCATGATGATTTTGATCAAAATTAGCATAATAATCATTATAAATTGTGGTTGCAATGAGAACTATGATGATTTATATGATCATAATTAGCATAACTAGCATTATAATCATAATAAATTATGGTACAGTGTGAAAATGACTAAATTAGTAATCTTTTATATAGCAAGTGATTGTGAGTTTTGAGCTTTAATCTTAAGAAATCTCACCAATCAGTTGTAAAAAATGATATTCCTGATTTCAATTCCGTCACCAGCGATGGGGATGGGTAATGGGGAGGTTGTTGAATCAGGGGGGGTTGAATTGCCTTTTGAATGAATTTTTAGTTGGCTGAAGGCGAGGAAATATGCGAATTTACTTTGTATGTTTTTGCGTTGACGATCTTTAATGGAGCTCTTTTATCATAGCTAAACCTCAATTGTAGCACTTTCTTTATAGATGGCCAAAAAATCTCGCAAAAACGTCGCTTTGGAGCATTCTGCTTAAATTAGAGCTGCATATTAATTGTCAAATATTCGAGGAAAAAAACTTTTAAAATTGTTCCCTCAGTATTCTAGAGCTGCAATATATAAGCACGCTCGGAAGCCGCTAAATGGTGAACCTGTATTTGACAAGAGGAAAGAAAATAAAGGCAGACCTTCAAAATTATCATATTCATAAAGAAAGGACTTCTTCATGCCAAAGATCTAAAATCAAGGGTAAAGTTTTGCAAGAAAATTAGAAAGCAAAATTTAGGCGAAGAGTTCCGGAGAACGGGGATATCGTTTTATTTGGCTGGAAAGGGATTCCAGTACAAAAGTAACCCTTATGACCAGGCACGCGCACCGGGAGCTCGAGAAGGCTTGAAGTTCAATTGCACTGCAAAAAGAAAAAAGGAAGGTGGTATAAACGTGAACTTCATGGTAGTAATATCCTACGGTAAAGGTTTAGTTCTCTTTGAACAATATGATGGGACTGTAACAAGGCTAAAATTTGCAGAAATTGTCAAATTGTTTCCAAAAGCGTTCAAAAAATCATGAAACCCAAAAGCGAGAAGATTTCTCATGGATGGGTACCCAAGGCAGAATTCAAAAGTAGCAATGCGTGCTATCGACAAATTAAGTGCATTTGTATTCAAAATTCCACCACGAAGCCCTGACCTTAATCCGATTGAAAACTTTTTCCATACGCTAACAGTGCGACTGAAGAACGACGCACTGCAAAAGAATATTACCAAAGAAACTTTCACAGAGCTATCATTGCGAGTAAAGATATTATTCTGAGCTTTAGTTCTGAGGAAATTGACAAAATCATTGACAGTATGGATAAAAGGATTACCGCAGTTCTTAAAGGAAAGGGTAAAAGAACCAAGTACTACTTTATTAAAAATCGTAAATGTCTGTATCATTATATTCTGGAAATTTTTTAGTGCAAAAATCCAGCAGTGCCGCTATATAATTGTAGTGATTTATCACTCACAAGATCAAATTATTTTAATCAATACAAACGTTGTAGAGTCACGTATTTGCCCCAAATTAGGCGGTTGTTCTATACCTTGTAACTAATATATATATATTATATATATCGTATGAGTAAATCCATCATATGTTACATCATGTTACACTACATGTTACACTTCAACTTGTATATTTTATTATATATCTTGACATGTTACACATGTTACACCTACTTTTTGAAATAATCAGTATATTCTTATTTAAAGTAGGTGTAACATGGTGTAACATGTCAAGATATATAGTAAAATATAATAGTTGAAGTGTAACATGTAGTGTAACATGTAGTGTAACATGATGTAACATGTAGTATAAATATTGCCCATTGCGCAAAGCATAAATGTTTATCGTTCATAAACTTTGGATTCTCTTTAGGCTTATTTTGCCATAGTAGTCTACGAATTTTAAATGTAAATAAACAACAAGTACTTAATAATTAATAATGTTCCGCATTGTTTAGCATATTTCTTCTATTAATACAAGTTGTGCAAAACACTTTGCACATGGGACAATATATTTCTGTTCGTTTTCCGGGATTTTGTGGGAAAAGGTGAATACTTTCCATCTTGACGCCATCATGTCATCTTCGGCTTGGTCGTGAGATGATACATTATGATACTTGATGATACTATTTGAGGTTGCAAATATTGGCGTATCTTCACTGATGCAAACGTCGGTGCTGAAGTGATTCTTAGGAGCTGGCAGGTTAACTCTATCTCCTTCCAATTGTAGCAGAAAACTCTTCCAATCGATGAACTCCTTGCTCCATCGGAAATCATTTAAAAAAATGATTTCTGCACGCTCGGCCCCAACCCATGCATATATATCCTCCGCTGGATTCAAAATTATTTCGAAAATTAACTCCAACGGTCTTAATAGAAACGTTTTTCCAGAGTTAGTCGCGGCCCAACTATCATCACATCCAGGTACTTCCCCCGTCCTAACAGCAATAGCTCTCTAACGGCAGCAGCAAACAATATAGGATGGATTTTGTTGTTCACAAGCACTTCTTCAGCGCACTCCAACCATTTTCCTTCGCAAGATGTTGAACATTCACTATCAGCAGCCTTGCGTATCAAATCTATTCGTAAGGCTTTTTTTCGTTGTAGGTTAGCAGATGCCGTCTTCATTTTCCATGTTTGCTCTATAAGCTCACGCAAGCCTTTTGAGTTGCGTGAAAGGACAAAATCTGCGAGATCTTTCTTCCCCTCTTCGCTTTGCACATTTGCAACAGCTCACAATTCAGTCTCAGATTTAATCTCATGTTCGAATTGAGCTCTGCCACTTCCAAACTTGAAAGTTTTTTCCTTCGCTTGGACGTAGTAGCAGCCTTTTTACCATCCACATTAGACGATTTTTTCTCACAACGCCTTTTTCGATATGTTTCTCGACAGCGCTTACCGCTTGACGACGTACCGATATGCAGTGTAGTAGCCATCGTGATCAGAGAAGTTAAGAGTTATACCGTGTTCTTTTTCAATAAATTTATTTGCTTGGAGCCATCTCTTCGTACCACTGAGTTTCAAGGCAACTAGGTAGTGATAACCGCCATCTTTATGCTTTTCCAGGCAAAATTCCCAAATTAGCGGGATAACTTTACTTCGTTTGGAAGTGAATGCAGCGCCCACAGCTTCGCCAAACGATTCTCTGGTTGGGAATTTCACCAAGTCTGCTTGACTGTATGTAACGAGATAACTTCTCGGTGGTTTAGACTTGCCAATTTCATCCATTGATTAGAAATATTAGAAATCAGCGTATAAATTTAATTGTCATATCGTCTAAACTCTTGATTAAACGCGCCGAAATTAATATTAACAGTAAACACCCCCCGAAAAATCCAGAACATCCCCCCCGTATAGGTAAATTTAACAACACGTAATATGCACTATATAAAACTAGTAATATAACATATATATAAAAATCAACGCAATTATGCAACTGCCTAATTGTCGCAATGTTAAGTTAGAGACAATCTTGGAAATAATACTTTGAGACTCTTAATTTCACTAAACTGATTTCACTAGACTGTTAATTTCACTAAAAATCTATTATAAAATGCTATAATCGTACATTTTCTATAAATTACTTACTGAATGACCCTCAATGCTCAATTCCCCCTTACCCCTGAACAATGTTGATTAAAATAAAGTAACTTCCTAACAAACAATGCATAAATAGCAACATTTTGAAGGGGGGGAAGGGGGAGAAATTGAAAAAGTCTACTAATTTTTTTCTAGGATTGTAGCTATGGCAACAATGATGATCACTATGATCATAATTAGCATAATTAGCATAATAATCATAACAAATGATAGTTGCTATCGCAACAATGATGGTCATCATGATGATAATGAAAAAATTAGCATGATAAATGGTGGTTGCCTTTGCAATCATGATCATTATTATGATCATCATGATCGTAATTAGCATAATATTAATGATAAATGATGGTTGCCATGGAAACCATGATGATCATTATAATGATCATGATTGAAATTAGAATAATATTCATAATAAAATATGGTAGCTATGCCAACAATGATGATCATTATGATGATCATGATCGAAATTACCAAAATAATCATAATAAATTATGGTATCTATGGCAACAATGATGACCATTATGATCATAATTAGCATAATTCGCATAATTATCATAATAAATTATGGTTGCCATTACAATCATGATCATTATTATGATCATAATGATCGTACTTTGGATAATAATAATAATAAATGATAGTTGCCATGGCAATCATGATGATCCTTATGATGATAATGATCAAAATTAGCATAATAATCATAATATAATGATGTTTATCATGGCAAATATGATGATCATTATGATCATAATTAGCATAATTAGCATAATAATCATAACAAATGATGGTTCCTATGGCAACAATGGTGAACATTATGATCATATTTAGCATAATTAGCATAATAATCATAAAAAGTGATGGTTACTATGGCAACAATGATGATCATTATGATGATAATGAGAAAATTAACATTATAAATGGTGGTTGCCTTGGCATTCATGATCATTATAATGATCATTATGTTCGTAATTAGCATCATAATCATAATAAATTATGTTAGTCATAGCAACCATGATGATTATTATGATTATAATTGAGCATAATTAGCATAACTATCACAATAAATGATGTTTGCTATGGTAACCGTCATGATGCTTAGAATGATCATGATCAATATTAGTATAATAATCATAATAAATCATGATTGCAATGGCAACTATGATGATCATTATGATCATAATTTGCATATTTGGCATAATAATAACAAAGATTTATGGTAGCTATTGCAACAATGATGATCATTATTATCATAATTTGCATAATTAGCATAATAATCATAATAAATGATGGTTGGAGAGGCAAATATGATGATCAGTATGATAATAATTAGCATAATGTTCATAATATATTATGTTAGCTATGGAAACAATGATGATCATTATGATCATAAATAGCATTATTAGCATAATAATCTTAATAAATCATGGTTGAAATTGCAACTATGATGATCATTATGATCATAATTAGCATAATTAACATAATATTCATTATAAATGATGGTTGCTATGGCAACAATGATGATCATTATGATGATAATGATCAAAATTAGCATAATAAATTATGATCCCATAACAATCATGATCATTATTTTGATCATCATGATCGCAATTAGAATAATAATAATAATAAATTATGGTTGCTATGGCAACTATGATGATCATTATGACGATAATGATCAAAATTAGCATAACAATAATAAAAAATGATGGTTTCAATGGCAACTATGATGATCATTTTGATCATAATATGCATAATTAGCATATTAATTAAAATAAATTATGGTTGCTATAGCAACTATGATGATCATTATAATCATAATTTAGCGTAATTAGCATAATATTCATAATAAATGATGGTTGCAATAGCAAGAATGATGATCATTATGATGATAATGATCAAAATTAGCATAATAAATTAGGGTTTCCATAACAATCCTGATCATTATTTTGATCATCATGATCGTAATTAGCATAATAATAATAATAAACGATAGTATCCATTGAAACCATGACGATGATTATGAAGATCATGATCAAAATTAGCGTAATAATCAAAATAAATTATGTTAGCTATGATATAATAATTAGCATAATTATCGCAATACACCATGCTATTGCAACCATGATGATCCTTATTATGATCATGGTCAAAATTAGCATAATAATCTTAATAACTGATGGTTGCAATGGCAACTATGATGATCATTATGATAATATTTAGCGTAATTAGCATAATAATTATAAAACGTTATTAATGCTGGGGCAACTATGATGATCATTATGATGAGAACTAGCATAATTAGCATTATATTCATAATAAGTGATGGTTGATATTGACACTATGATGATCATTATGATCATATTTTGCATAATTAGTCTAATAATTATAATAAATCATGGTTGCAATAACAATTATGATTATCATTATGATCATATTAGAATAACATAGCAGCCATGATGATCAATATGATGATCATAATCAAAATACCATAACAATAATAACAAATTATGGTAGCTATAGCAACGATGATGATCATTATGATCAAAATTAGCATAATTAGCATAATAATTATAATTGCAATCATCATTTCTTGTGATTATTATGCTACTTATGATAATAATGATCATCATAGTTGATGTGGGTACCACCATTTATTATGATTATTATGCTAATTATGCTATTTATGATCATAATGATCATCATTGTTGCAATTGCAACCATAAATTTTTTATTATTATTATGCTAATTACAATCATGATTATCATAATAATGATCATTATTGCCATCGCAACCATCATTTATTATGCTAATTTTGATCATGATCATCATAAGGATCATTATGATTGCCATATCAGCTATCATTTATTTTGATTATTATGCTAATTATGCTAATTATGATCATAATGTTCATCAATGTTATTATAGCTAACATAACTCATTATGATTATTATGCCAATAATGCTAATTATGAACAAAATGATCGTCATAGTTGTCATTGCAACCACCATTTTTGTGATTATAATGCTAAATTTGATCATGATTTTCAACAGAGTCATCATGGTTGACATGGCAATCATCATTTTTTGTGATTATTTTGTTAGTTTTGCTAATTATGATCATAATGATTATCATTGTCTCCATTGCTAACATATTTTATTATGATTATGATGCTAATTTTGAACATGGTCACCATAATGATCATCAAGGTTGCCATGGCAATCATAATTTATTATTATTATTATGCGAATTGCGATCATGTTGATCATAATAATGATCATGATAATCGTATCATGATAATCGTAGTTGTCATTGCAACCATAATTTTTATGATCATGACCATGATAATCGCAGTTGTCATTGCAACCATAATTTTTATGAATATTAGGCTAATTTTGATGATTATCATCATAATAATCATCATTGTTGCAATAGGTACCATAAAATTATTATGCTAATTATGCTAAATACGATCATAATGATAATCAAAGTTGCCATTGGAACCAATTTATCATGTTTGTTATGCTAATTTTGATCATTAGCATCATAAGGATCATAATGGTTGTCATAGCAACCAAAATTTAATTTGATTATGTATTTATGCTAATTATGATCATAATGATTATAATATTTGCCATTGCAACCATAATTTATCATGACTATTATTGTAATATTGATCATGATCATCCCAAGGATCATCATGGTAACAATGGCAACCATAATTTAATTTAACTATTATGCGAATTATGCTAATTATGATCATAATGATCATCGTAGTCGTCATTGCAACCATAATTTGTTACGAATATTATGCTAATTTTGATCATGATCATCATAATAATCATCATGGTCATGGTTGCTATGACAACCAACATTTATTATACTTATTATGCTAATTACGATCATGATGATCATAATAATGATCATGATTGATGTATCAGCTATAATAATGATCATCATGGTTGCCATAGCAAATATCATTTACTATGGTAATTTTGCTAATTATTATTATAATGATTATCATAGTTGCAAAAGCAACCATTATTTATTATGATTATTATGGTAATTATGTCATTTATGATCATAATGATCATCATAGTTGTTATCGCAACCATCATTTATGATAATTATTTTGCTAATTTGGACGATGATCATAATAAGGATCATCGTGGTTGCCATTGCAACATCATTTTTTGTGATTGGTATGCTAATTACGCTTATTATGATCGTAATGTTCACCATTGTTGCCATAGCTAACATAATTTATTTTGATGATTACGCTAATTATGTTGATTATGATCAATATGATCATCATAGTTGCCATTGCAACGATGATTTATTTTGATGATTATGCTAATTTTGATCATGATCATTATGAGGATCATCATGGTTGTCATGACAACCATCATTTATTGCGATCATTATGCTAATAATGATCTTTATGATAATAATGATTATAAATGTTGTTATTGAAAACATATTCTATTATGATTATTATGCTAATTTTGAACATGATCATGATACTAATCATCATGGTTGCCATGGCAACCATCATTTAATGTGATTATTATGCGAATTATGCTATATGAGATAATAATGATCATCATTGTTGCCATAGCTAAAATATTTTATTACGATTATAATGCAAATTTTGATCATATTGATTATCATAGACACCATTGCAAGAATCATTCATTAAGATTTTTATGACTATTATGCTAATTATGATCATACTGATCATCATTGTTGCCATAGCAATTATCATTTGTTATGATTATTATGCTAATTATGCTAATTATGATAATAATGATCACTATTTTAATAATGATGCTCATAAGGATCATCATAGTTGCCATAGCAACCATTATTTATGTGATTATTATGCTAAAAATACCAATTATGATCATAATGATCATCATTGTTGCCATAGGTAACATATTTTATTATGATTATTATGCTAATTTTGATCATGACCATCATAATAATCATCATAGTTGCCATAGGAACGAAAATTAATAATAAATATTATGCTAATTATGCAAATTATTATCATAATAATCATCATAGTTACCATATTATGATTTTTATGTTATTTATTCTAATTATTATCATAAGGATCATCCTTGTTGCTATAGCTACCATAATTTACTATGATTATTATGCTAGTTATGCTAATTAAAGCAATTGGTCTTAAATATGCTAGTTATGCTAATTAAAGCAATTGGTCAAATAAAGCAATTGGTCTTAACACATGTTGAAGAGTTAAGACCAATTGCTTTAACTAGTGTCCTAGCAAAGGTTCAAGAATCTTTTGCTGTTCAGTGGATATATGAAGATACCGATGAAAAAATTTCTGATTCTCAATATGGGGGTCTACCACGATCATCGACAATTAATGCGCTGGTTAATTTAATACACAAGTGGCATAAATCATTGGATGAACTGCCCAGAGTGATAAGAATAGTCTTTTTGGATTTCCGAAAGGCATTTGACCTTATCGATCATAATAAACTCTTAGAAAACATGCGAGAAATTGGTGTAAGACCTGCTCTGATCAAATGGTATGCATCGTACCTGGACGAGAGATCTCATTTTACACAGTTTGGAAACGGAGTATCTGATTTTGCGAATGTTATGGGAGGCGTTCCGCAAGGCAGTAAGCTGGGACCTATTGCTTTTGTGGTTAAAATTAATATGTTACCTAGTGCTATAGCAGAAGCTGTTGTAGGAAATGGAAATAATGATGTCGTTGTGGATGAAGATACGATTCTCTTCATGGACGATACAACGATTAGTGAGGCACTGGATGTTCACAATCATATCTCTGGCACGGAAATTGGTAATATACCCCAAAAAATTAATTCGGTAAAGAATTTTGCGGAAATTGAGAGAATGGAGTTAAACCCAAAAAAGTGCAAAGAGATGATTATCGACTTTCGAAAGGATAG
Source organism: Dendronephthya gigantea (assembly GCF_004324835.1). Lineage (NCBI taxonomy): Eukaryota > Metazoa > Cnidaria > Anthozoa > Malacalcyonacea > Nephtheidae > Dendronephthya > Dendronephthya gigantea. Next base: position 99,293 of record NW_021163282.1, on the reverse strand, counting down.
AACAGCTATTCCTGCAACAGAAGTCGATGAATGCATCCTAGAAAGAGTAAGCTCTTATAAATTACTTGGATTGTGGTTAGACAATGATCTAAAATGGAGAACAAATACGGAATACATTGTCAAAAAGGCAGCTAAACGATTATATCTTTTAAAAATTTTAAAAGGATATAATGCTCCGCGAGATGATTTGAAAACTATTTATACTTCGGCAATTCGATCAATCGTAGAATATGGAGCTCAAATTTGGCATGGGAGTTTGACAGAGGAACAATCTAGGGATATAGAGAGAATTCAAAAGCGTGCAATGAAAATTATATGCCCGGAAAAGAATTATGAACAAGCATTAACTGAATGTGGTATTAAAACTTTAGAAAGTCGAAGAGAGTTAATGTGCATAAACTTGATAAAGGATATAAAAGACCCTTCACATAAACTCAATGATTTGCTACCACCAACTGTAGGTCAATTACGGGAGAGAGACACGAGACTTAATGTAAATAAAATTTACAATTTTAAATGCAGAACAGAGCGCTTTAGAAATAGTCCTCTAGTATATGCGATTCGTAAGTACAATCTCAAAATTGATGATTCTTAACTATTTTATTAGTTTCTTAATATTTAAAATACAGTTTTTGTAATTTACTTCTAGCTTTGTAATATAGATTAGAGTATGAATTATTGTAATTCTAAAATGTAATATTTCTTAAATTATTTTTATGAACCTGTAAATCACATTGTAATTTAGCTGTCTAAGCTACTTTATGTGTATTTTTTAATAATAATAATAATAATAATAATAATAATAATAATAATAATTATGATCATCTTTATGGTCATCATATTTGTCATGGCAACTATTATTTATTATTATTATTATGCTAATTAGGATCATGATGATCATAATAATGATCATAATTGACAAAGCAACTAGAATTTATTATGCAAATTTTTATTATTATCATCATAATGATCATCATTGTTGCCATAGCAACTATCATTTTTTATGATTATTATTCCAATTAGGCTAAATATGATCATTATGATCATCATTGTTGCCATAGATACCATAAATTATTATAAATAATTGGCTAATTATGTCGTTATGATTATAATGATCATCATAGTTGCTATATAAACTATAATTTATTCTGATTATAATGCTAAATATGCTAATTATGATCATAATGATCATAATGATCATTTTAGTTGCCATTGCAACCATCCTTTTTTTATTATTATGCTAAAATTGATCGTGATCATCATAAGGTTCGTCATGGTTGCAATGGCAACCATCATTTAATGTTACTATTATATGAAAAATGCTAATTATGATCATAATGATCATCATCGTTGCCATTGCAACCATAATTTATTATGATTATTATTCTAATTTTTATCATTTTCATCACAATGATCATCATTGTTGCCATAGCAAGCATAATTTTTTATGAATATTAGGCTAATTATGCTATATATGATAATTATGATCATCATATTTGCCATGACAACTATCTTTTATTATGATTATGATGCTAATTATGCTATTTATGATCATAATGATAATCATTGTTGCTATAGCTACCATAATTTATTATGAATAATATGCTAATTATGTTATTATGATCATAATGATCATCATAGTTGTTATAGCAACTGTAATTTATTCTGATGATTATGCTTATTATGCTAATTATGATCTTAATGATCATCATAGTTGCCATTGCAACCATCATTTATTACGTTTATTATGCTAATTTTCATCATGATTATCATAAGGATCGTCATTGTTGCCTTAGCAACCATGTGATTGTTATGTTAATTATGCTGATTATGGTCATAATGATCATCATTGTTTTATTGCAACCATATTTTTCTATGATTATTATGCTAATTTAATCATGATCATCATAAGGATCATGATGGTTCCCATTGCAACTATAATTTATTGTGATTATTATGCTAATTATGATCATATTGATGATCATTGTTGCAATGCCTACCATAATTTTTTATGATTTTTATGCTAATCATGCTAATTAGGATCATAATTATCGACATAGTTGCCATATCTGCCAACATTTATTATTATTATTATGCTAATAACGATCATGATGATCATAATAATGATCATGATTGCCATAGCAACCAAAATTTATCATGCTCATTTTGATCATTATGATGATAATGATCCTTATTTTTGCCATAGCTATCATAATTTATTATGATTATTATGCTACTTTTAATCATGATCATCATAAGGATCATGATGGTTGCCTTGGCAACCAAAATTTTTGTGATTATAAAGCTAATTATGTTAATTTTGATCATAACGATTATCATTGTTTTCGGGATCAGCATTTTTGACATGGCAACCATAATTTATTGTGATAATTATGTTAATTATTCTAATTATGATCATAATGATTAACATTGTTGCCATAGCTACCATAAATTATTATGATTATAATGCTAATTTTGATCATGATCGTCATAATGATCATCATATTTATTATTGCAACCTTTTTTATTACGACTCTTATGCTAAATTTAGTCATGATCATCATAAGGATCATCATGGTTGCCATATCAACCATCATTTAATGTGATTATTAAGCTAAATATGCTAATTATGGTCATAATTATCATCATTGTTGCTATAGCTACCTTAATTTATAATGAATATTATGCCAAATATGCTAATTGTTATCATGATGATTATCATTGTTGCAATAGCTAACTTAGTTTATTACTTTTATTATTCTAATTTTGATCATGATCATCATAATCATCATCATAGTTGCTATGGCAACCATCATTTATTATTATTGTTATCATGCTAATTACGATCATGATGATCATTATTATCATAATTGGCATAATTAGAATAATTTTTTTAAGAAATAATAGTTGTTTTGGCAATCATGATCATTAATATGATCATCATGATCGTAAATAGAATGATAATAATTAGAAAGAATTGGTTGCTATGGCAACCATGAGGGTCATTATTATAATCATGATAAAAATTAGCATGATAAAATAATAAATTATGTCAGCTATGGCAACAGTGATGATCAATATTATCATAATTCGCATAAAAATCACAGTAAATCATGGTTGCCATTGCATGATGATCTTTATTGAGATTATGGTCAAAATTAGCAAAATATTAATAATAAATTATGGTTGCTATTGCAACTATGATGATCATAATGATCATAATTAATATAATTAGCATAATTAAATAAATGCAAATCAGGAGTTCTCATAACATACGGAGTCAGTTTAATGGGGCGATCTCAGTGGCGAAGTTTTTATTCTACGTATAAATGCAGCTTATGAACAAATTGTAAATTGGAGGCAAAACATTTTTCTATTACCATCTGGGAAAGCCGGAAAAGCTTTCATCTCAGAACTAGCTAGATTATATCAATCCTATGCAGAGAATTCCCCTTTAGAATGCATTGCTTCAAAAGCATGTTCAGTCATGCAGAGCTTGCTATTACAAAAGCCTCATGCTAAAAGCAAAAAAAAGGAACATATAGCGTGTTTAGAACGTAGGATGGCCCTGTGGACGGTGGGTAATATTGACAAGCTAATTTTGGAAGGAAAGTGCATCCAAAAACATCTTAGCACGAGTAGAAAAGCAGAACCGGAATTTGAAAAGATTGCAAGAGGATTTAATCGTCTCATGCTACAAGAAAAGACAGGACAAGCGGTTCGATTGATTTCTAATGCTAATAGAGGGGATATATTAAACATAGACCCAATAATTCCTGTTAGAGAGAACGAAAACGGCGATACGGAATGGAAAACAACGCGTGAAGTTTTACTCGAAAAGCATCCTCACGGCTGTGCCCCTGCTGCAGAAACACTTCTAGCAGTGTCGGATATTGAGGACGTACATCATGATCCAATTATTTTTGAAAGAATTACCGGGGAAGAAATAAAGATTGCGGCAAACAACACGCAAGGTGCAGCTGGTCCATCAGGAGTTGATGCATATGTATGGCGTCGCTTTTGCTCGTCGTTCAAAAGTGCTTCGGTTGATCTGTTTAATGCACTGGCTGGGGTAGCTCGTCGTCTGTGCACCTCTCCTGTCGATTCAGAGGGTTTATCTGCTTTTGTGGCTTGTCGACTCATACCACTTGATAAAAATCCAGGAGTTCGACCCATAGGCATTGGTGAAGTCCCAGGACGTATAATAACAAAGTCGATCCTCAAGGTGGTTGGGAATAATGTTCAGGAGGCTGTGGGGCCACTACAAGCATGAGCAGGTCACGAAGCGGGATGTGAAGCAGCAATTCACGCCATGAAGGAGATCATGTCATTCGATGAAACGGAAGCAGTGTTATTAGTAGATGCCAGCAATACTTTTAACACACTTAATAGACAGGCTGCATTACATAACATCGGAGTAATGTGTCCCTCCGTATCAACAGTGCTAAATAATATCAAACACCAGTTCGACTATTTGTTACGGAAGGGGGAGAAATTGAATCATCGGAAGGGATTACCCAAGGTGATCCCCTTGCCATGGCTATGTATGCTCTTGCGGTAACACCCTTAATTCGTAAGCTTAGATCAAAAGAACCAACGGTTAAACAAGTATGGTTTGCAGATGACTCTTCAGCTGGTGGAAAAATCGTATCTTTAAGAAGATGGTGGCAATGTTTGCAATCTGTCAGTCCACAGATAAGAAAATTTCCGAGTGCAAGCAAGACACAACTCGTAGTGAAACAGCAGCTTGAAGAAGAAGCAATTAAGGTTTTTGATGGAACAGGAATCAAAGTTATTACTGAAGGACACGAAATGCTCGGATCGAGCAATTGGTTTAAGTCATTTTACGGAACAGTTTGCTGCCAAAAAGATTGAACTGTTTGTGAACGAAATTGAAAGTCTTGCCAAAATAGCAGAGCGTTACCCTCAATCTGCGTATGCTGCTTTTTCACATTGTATTATAGGTAACTGGCGCTATGTAATGCGGACAGTCGAGAATATTGATAAACTTTTCCCGCCTTTAGAAGACACCATCAATCAAATTTTTATACCTGAATTAACCGGAAGGGGACCATGTAATCCCGATGAAAGGAAACTCATTTCGTTACCTATACGTTGCGGGGGAATGAATATCATCAATCCAGTCACAATCGCGAATGATGAGCACCATGCCTCACGGACAATCAGCGAGCCTCTCAAAGACATGATTATAGAGCAAAAAAAGTTGTTCAGTAAACCGCAATTACAATCCATCAAGGCAAGTTTGCGTCAGGACAGGAATCAGAAAATTGAAGATATGGCTCGACAAGTAAGGGAATGTCTACCTCCCGGAACGCGAAGAATGATGGATTTACTTTGTGAGAAAGGATCTTCGTCATGGTTATCGGTATTGCCACTACAAAAACAAGGGTTTAATTTGAACAAGGGTGAATTCCGTGATGCGTTAAGTTTACGATATGGGGGGCAGCTGAGAAATATACCCCATCATTGCAGATGTGGAAAGTCCTTTTCGACAGATCACTCAATGACATGTCTTTTTGGTGGTCTACCAGTAGTAAGGCATAACGAGATTAGCGACATAACAGCTCAGTGACTAAATGAAGTGTGTGTTGATGTGGTAAAAGAACTATCACTTCAGCCACTCTCACGTGAAGTCATACTACCACGCACGGCGAACAGGCAAGATGAAGCAAGGCTAGACATCCAAGTTACCGAACAAGCACCGAGTTACCGAAACAACAGCATACCTTCACTATACAGGCAGCATGAGATGGCGAAGAAAAGAGAATATGGTGATCGCGTAAGGGAAGTTGAATATGCCACCTTTACACCATTGGTATTCTCAACAACTGGTGGAATGGTTAAAGAGACCGCTATTGCATATAAACATCTGAAGGAGTTGCTGTCAGAGAAGAGAAAGACGGAGTATGGCATCATACTGACTTGGATGCGATGCACAGTATCATTTGCGCTAATACGCTCAGCGGTGATGGCAATACGAGGTAGTCGATCCTGTTTTCATCGAGAACAAAACGCAGACATCGAACTAGCACATAGAAAAAGCGGTCTGAGAGCTTGACTTTCATTTTAATTTTGAACTGTAGCCACATATCATTTCTAGTGAACAGAGCAATCAACTTATTTTTACTTTAGATAAATGTCTATAATTGTTTTAAATTGTATTTTAACTTTATTTGATTGTAATAAAAGGATTTCTTATAATTAGCATAATAATTATAAAAAATTATTGTTGCTAAGGCAACCATGATGTTCATTATGATGATCATGATCAAAATTAGCATAATAATCATGATAAATTATGGTAGCTATTGCAACTGTAACGTGTTAATATAAAGCAGACTGCTTCCGGACAGTATATGCATGGTAATACAAGACGCTCAAGTTAGTTAGTATGAGCGTACAACCGAAGTGAGAAGGTTGCACGTGTAAAGCTGAAAAGAATATATATATAATTGTAAACTGTGTGTGCGTCTATTCTTGTTAATTCGGCACGTTACAATTGGTGCGCAGCGGTGGGATTGGATAAAAACAGGTTGATTGAAGAAAATGGCAACGAACATTCTACCAGCGAAATTCGAGGGAGACGATATCGTAGCATGGCTAAGAGAGTTTGATGCGTGTGCTTTAGCAAATGGTTGGAAAGACGAAGACAAGATCAAAAAACTTCCCGCGTTTCTACGAGGACGAGCAGCCACTCATTTCTATACGATTCCCGACGAGGAGAGATCAACTTACGCCACCGCGACAAAAAAGTTAAAAGAAGCCCTTTGTCCACCAGTTGAAAGGGAAAATAACTATGTAAAATTTGAAGCTCGGATGCTCCGTGTCGGCGAAGACCCATCTATTTACAAGTGGGAATTGAGCAACTCTTAGAAAAGGCTGACCCGACACTAGGAGACGAAGCGAAATCTGCCTTATTGTCGCGCCAATTCATGCGTGGTCTGCCAAACACAATACGAGAAAAACTGTTAGCGCACAACCCAACACCAACCTTAACCGAAATGCTAAGCTTTGTACAGCGCTATAGAGCAATTGAAGAACATAAACCCGGTTCTACCAGCGCGAGCACAGCAGCAGAAAACACGAACGCCAACATCGACCGACTGGTAGGTTTAGTAACCGAACTCGCTACTCGACAGAAGACGCTCGAGGATCAACTGGCCACGTCTCAACAGATGTACACCGCAGCAATTAAACAACAGGATCGTAACCGACCCAGGGTCACTTGCTTTCGTTGTGGAAAACAAGGCCACCTGGCCCGCGATTGCCGCAGCCCTAGCCAACGCCAAGACCGCTCCAACGTTCGATGCTACGAATGCCACAGATACGGGCACTTCGCACGAGAATGTGGAAATTATGCGCCTTTAAACTACCAAGGGGCGTCTCGAGGACACACAGGCCAGTAGACAGCCCCGACACAAGTAAGAACTGTGAATTTTATAATAATGTTAGCGTTAGTAGTGGTACTAACCACACTGATATTAATTTACCTGAACACCCGTTTGTTGCTTGTTTCATTGACGGTGTACCTGTCAATGCTCTATTAGATACCGGATCCATGAAGTCCTTTATAAGCGATAAAGTCCTGCATGTAATAGACTTTGACTGTGTTCGATTAGACACGTCGCAATCACAGCGTTGTACGTCGATTACTGGGGGGGAGTTAAATATTGTAGGAAGCATATCTACTAATGTAACCATGCACCGGTCTAAACATAAGTACCATAGTTCGTTTCTTGTCAGTAGCAATATACCTTACGACTGTGTTCTGGGATGGGACTTTATTATGCGGCATACATTAAGTGTTCAGGGGAGTGTTTTGGGAGGGCGAAGCAGTTATCAGCTAGTGGGGACTTATGGGAAATGCCCAATACAGTCGGAGCATCCAGCAAATAAGGTACAATCGAATGGAGTTGTGATAACAGAGAAGGACTCGCCAGTCGTTCCTCCCAACAACTCCAGCAGAGACAGTGCAGTGCTGACGCAATCACTGTCCAGAGGTATCAATAAAGTGACATTGTCTGAGGGAGTGGCAATTCCGGCTCGGTCGGAAATAATAATTGAAGGTAAGATACAGGCGAAAGATGTTTCACAGGTTGGCATGATATCAGCTAGTCAGTCAGATAGCGTAAAACATTTAAAAGGACTACATGTAGCTCATTTAGTTGTCACCCCTATAGGTAAAACAGTTCCAATTAGAATAGCGAATACCACAGAAGGCGAAATCGAACTACAAAAAGGGTGCAAATTGGCTGAATTTTGTCCACTAATTGAACCGAATACCGTCGACACTAACAAATTTCCGGTTAATTGTAATGCCGTCAAAACAACTCCGTTCACGCAACAAATAGATTCTATGTTAGATCCAGATTTAAGTCAGCCCGAAAAACAACAAGTGAAACAAGTATTGCATGAGTTTCAAGAACTTTTTAGCGACAACATTAGCCTAACCAACATTGTGCATCATACAATTGACACGGGTGATAATCCACCCATTAGGCAACGCGCCAGGCGAATGCCATATGCATATCGCGAAGAGGCCGAAAAACAAATCACAGACATGTTAGATCAAGGCATAATCCGTCCCAGCACTAGCCCTTGGGCCAGCCCAATCGTCCTAGTTCGCAAAAAGTCAGGTGAACTTCGCTTTTGTATTGATTACCGCAAACTCAATCAAATCACACGCCATGACGCTCATCCCTTGCCTCGGGTGGATGACCTCTTGGACTCGGTTGGACATGCAAAATACTTTACAACTCTAGACTTAAAAAGCGGCTACCACCAAATTCCCGTCCACCCAGATGACCGCGCAAAAACAGCTTTTGTTACACATGCTGGCTTGTATGAGTTTAACCGGATGCCCTTTGGGTTAGCTACTGCGCCTGCGACATTTCAACGAGCCATGGAACTCGTTTTAGCTGGTCTGACATTCAGCATTTGCCTTTGTTACTTAGACGACGTCATCATTTTTAGTAACAGTATCGCTGAACATTGTGATAGGTTAAGAGCGGTCCTTGCTCGTTTTCAGCAACATAATCTGCGTTTAAATTTGTCAAAATGTACTTTTGCAGCGCGAAAGGTTGACTATTTGGGACATGTGATATCCGAAGCGGGCATTAGTCCTCTTCCATCAAAAGTGGCAGCAATAAAACAAATTCCTGCACCTAAGACCGTAAAAAAGTCCGAAGTTTTTTAGGTTTATCTGGATATTACCGGCGTTTTATCAAGAGTTATGCATCTATTTCGGCCCCTCTCACTAAATTGACTACAAAAACCGAGGCTAAGCAATTTGACTGGACTCCAGAGTGTCAGCAGGCGTTTCACACCTTGAAAACATGCCTCTGTAATTCGCCAGTTTTAGTCCATCCTAACTTTGACAAAGAATTCCTGCTACAGACGGACGCTTCAGATATAGGATTAGGTGCCGTACTCTCACAGCTTGACGACAATGGGTTAGAACGACCCATAGCATACGCATCTAAAATTTTATCGGCTCGCGAACGTAAATATTGCACAACAGAAAAGGAAGCATTTGCGGTTGTATTTGGTACTCGCACTTTTCGCACATACTTGCTCGGTCGCCCATTTAAAGTGATAACGGACCATAGCGCTCTACAATGGCTAGGTAGTATACATCTCAAAGGGCGCCTCGAGCGGTGGGTCATGGAATTACAAGAATTTCAATTTTCTGTCGTACACAAACCTGGGAAACTTCACAACAACGCAGATGCACTTTCTCGTTTAGTAGCCCCTCATCAGTCTCCGGAACCTACCCGGACGGACTGCTTACTTGATACAAACCACGGCACAAATTCAACGTGCAATTCACAGGAACATGTGCCAGATAACTGCGCAATTGCCATCAATCCGACAAACAACATAAGGAACTGTCAGCACACGGATCCACTACTTTCTCAAATTATCAATGCTAAAGAAAGCGGTACGCCGAGAAATAAATTAGCTGCATGGCGACGTAATCCCAAATTGGTCTCGTTCTGGCATCACTATGATAGCTTGTTTGTTCGTGATGGGGTGCTTTATAAATCGTTAAAGACCAGAAATACACACCCAGATCCAGCTATCGTGGTACCAAAATCTTTAGAAATTGAAATATTAAAAGGCACGCACGACAGTCCATTTGCCGGGCACTTAGGGGTGACTAGAACTCTTGATCGTGTTCGAAACCGTTTCTTTTGGCCAAAAATGCGGAAGACTGTTGAAACGTACATTAGGCATTGCGACGTTTGTGTCCAGAGAAAAGCGCCGGCGCCAACGGATAACAATGGCAAAGCACCACTTCAAAGCTTGGAGGTTAGCGAACCCTTTACATTCTGGGCCTTAGACTATATGGGCCCGTTACCCGAAAGTAGTCGTGGAAACAAACACATTTTAGTCTTAATGGATCATTTTACGAAATGGTGTGAGGCTTTTGCTACTCCAGATCAAAAAGCATCAACAGTTGCTAAAATACTTGTTGATCGAGTTTTCAGTCGGTTCGGTCCCCCAGTTGTCTTACACTCTGATCAAGGAGCAAATTTTGAAAGCACATTACTGCATGAAGTGTGTGATATAATGGGAATTACAAAGAGTCGGACCACTGCATATCACCCTCAATGTGACGGGCAGGTAGAGAGGCAAAACAGAACTTTGCAAGACATGTTAGCGGCATTTTGTAGTAAACATGACCATGATTGGGATCAATGGTTAGATTCGGTAGTTTTCGCTTACAACACTAGTCGGCAGGAGTCGGTACAAACTTCACCATATGAACTAGTCTTTGGTCGTATGCCCAGATTACCCATCGAACTCGAGTTAGGTTTTCCACTCAAAGAACCTAAGACACAATCATGAGGACCCGCACAATGTGTGAAAAAATTAAGGCAAAAAGTGTTCGTTCCCATGGCATCTGTTTGGTAGGTGTTTGAGGGTTGACATGTAGAAATTGAATTAACTTGCTCCTTTATTTTGCGCAAGTGTAATTTGATACTCGATCTGGCTAATAATTTATTAATTCTTAATAGCTAAACACGATTGTCAACGCCGCATTTAGGAGTTAAAAAGGCAAACGCGCGCCAATTTTTGACTAAAACCGCGAAGTTGTTGAGCCGCTTGAGCGCGACTAGTCAATTCAACTTGCGAAATGTACTATCGAGTATATTCGCATTGCTTAGACTATAGCAAGAATTGGTATGCGTACAATGACTTGCTTTTTGGATATCCGAAATCTGGTGGAAAGCACGAAGGAAGCGCGACATTCTGATTGTTCTCCAGCGAAGTACAAAAGGTTAATATCGCTGATCTCAGAGACCGCGACGGCAAACAGCCATCGAACAACATCAACAGAAAACGACCTAGAGCCAAGTCCGTTCGAATGGAAAGACATATCAATCTTCTATGCTCGCGCTCGAGAATGTCTAAATAAACTAGACAAATCCATACCGGTTCAATCTCCCGCCAAAATTACATGCCGCGCGCGCCTTCTAGCGCTATCATTAAATCCAATGAAATAACACCACAAAGCGCCACATTGAGGAAATCAATGATGTTTCTGTACCATCACCGGTAGGATTTACAAATGTCTCCATTGTTTATTTCAGAGAGTATGTAAACAATTATGTATAATCACTAAATGCATTTTTCTACCTTACTAACAATGCATATATAAATACTAATTGAGAGGTAAACTTTTACTCTAATTTCACAATGAATTATACCATAAAATAATTTTAGTATTCAAGACATAAAAAATATATTGCTGTTGTACAGTATAAAAATTGTGAGAATTCTTTTTATTAATAGTGGACACTCTTGTGTCAGAAAGATGCAGTCATCTTTTGCTGACAGATTAAGAAGATGTAGTCATCTTTGCTTAATCAGTTGAAACTAAAAGTTTTCTGATGGTTATTACACAGCAAGTTATATCTAAATGAGAGTAGCTTGAAAACTCCAATATATATATTATAATTTTACCATCAAGTACTGTTCAAGACATAAAAAATATATTGCTGTTGTACAGTATAAAAATTGTGAGAATTCCTTTAGTGGACACTCTTGTGTCAGAAAGATGCAGTCATCTTTTGCTGACAGATTAAGAAGATGTAGTCATCTTTGCTTAATCAGTTGAAGCTGAAAGTTTTCTGATGATTATTACACAGCAAATTATATCTAAATAAAAAGTACCTAGAAAACTCCAATATATATATAAATTTTACCATCAACTACTGTTCAAGACTTAAAAAATATATTGCTGTTGTACAGTATAGAAATTGTGAGAATTCCTTTAGTGGACACTCTTGTGTCAGAAAGATGCAGTCATCTTTTGCTGACAGATTAAGAAGATGTAGTCATCTTTGCTTAATCAGTTGAAGCTGAAAGTTTTCTGATGATTATTACACAGCAAATTATATCTAAATGAAAAGTACCTAGAAAACTCCAATATATATATTATAATTTTACCATCAACTACTGTTCAAGACATAAAAAATATATTGCTGTTGTACAGTATAAAAATTGTGAGAATTCTTTTAGTGGACACTCTTTTGTCAGAAAGATGCAGTCATCTTTTGCTGACAGATTAAGAAGATGTAGTCATCTTTGCTTAATCAGTTGAAACTAAGAGTCGTATCACAATTATTGCACAGCATATCTGATCAAAGACAAACATTTATGTATAAAGTCAATGTAACATAATTTCGCACAGGGTGCACTAATTTATTAAATACTATAATTATATTTGCCATCATATTCTCTTGTCCTTATAAATTAATGCTCACTGTAAGTCTTATTCTGAACCAATTTGCAAAATCATTACAATCTGACAGATGCAATACAGTGTAAGTGATCTTATTTGTTGTTTTCTCTATCAAAGACCAGTTATTTTAATGTGATATTTTATGGGTACTGTTATAATGCAATCAATTTATTGTGGATAATGTTTTAATAATAAAATAGTTATGTTTGTGAAACTGACCCTTGTCCTTTCCTTACACTGATCTTAGCCCTAACCATAACCCCAAACCTCAACCTCCCAAATTTCTTTTCCCACCAATACAAATGAGCCTAAAAAATTTTAAATTAAAACAGCAGCTACTGTACTGGTGCTACTGATGTCCACTAAACTACAGTCTCATGTAGACAGACATTTTGCGGTAGCGACTTTTTGTCCTATACGTGATCAATAGAACTTGTTAAGGAAAAAGTGGCAAGGAAAAAAGTTCCCCCGCATGCAGCTACCGGATTTTATTGTATACAGACATTGGCCTTATTGTATGGCTGTTACAGTGGAATGACTAGGATTTTAGTAATAGCGAAAGCAGTACTGAGAAAATTGCTTTGACAGGGTAAGATATTTGACTCCCTTTCTATATGCGTTGATACTTATTCCGCACTGCCTTATAGCTTCACGCAGCGAGCATTTTTAAATTAATAACTTGTTAATAATAGAATTTCAACCGAGTACCTACTGCGAGTAATGAAACTAATAGTGGATTGATGACAGTTTTTGCAATTATATTTAATGAGATAATGCGCTCTGATTTCCTGACTTTTGCGGATTCAATCCGCAAAAGTTGCTTTTTCCAGGCCGTGCGGGTCGTCATGGAATACAGCCAGTCTGTTAGGAAGATATTTAGAGAGGTGAGAGAGGTAGCAAGAGTTAACTTAGAGAAAGCAAGGAAGAAACAAAGGAAATGTAACGAGAAAAGAAATCAAACTTGGTGTCCATTCGCACCAGGAGAGACGGTATATTTACGCAGACCGAAAGGATGGAAATTCGGAACCAAGTGGATTGGGCCGTTTGAACTTATTTGCAGGCTCGGCGTTGATTACAAAATAAAATCAAGCACAGGCAAGATTACGGTAGTTCATCATGATCGGTTGAAGCGCGGCTATGCACCATTAAACAACGGCAAAGTTGTTTGTCCTGCTCGAGAACTTGGGGGCGACCAAGTGGTTTACACTGTTCCCACGAACAACGTTCAACCTAATTGCGACGATGCTCCACATATCCCCCGGGTTAGGCCTAGGAATCTCAGGCAAAATGTCCAACCGCCTGATCGGTACGGTTTTGTTGCAAGATAATACTCCCTGTAAGAACACAGTCGTAAACATAGTTATCGTAAATTTCACTGCACTTCTTGTGGGCAAGAATATTATTGTTGGGGGATGGTGTAACGTGTTAATATAAAACAGACTGCTTCCGGACAGTATATGCATGGTAATACAAGACGCTCAAGTTAGTTAGTATGAGCGTACAACCGAAGTGAGAAGGTTGCACGTGTAAAGCTGAAAAGAATATATATATAATTGTAAACTGTGTGTGCGTCTATTCTTGTTAATTCGGCACGTTACACAACCATGATGATCATTATGATGATCATTATCAAAATTAGGATAATAATCAGAGTAAGTTATAGTTGCTATGGCAACTATGATGTTCATTATGATCATAATAACATAACTAGAATATTCATAATGATTTATCGTAGATATGGCTACAGTGATGATCATTATGATTATAATTAGCATAATAAGCATACTTATTATAATAAATTATGGTTGTCATGGCAACTCTGATGATCATTATGATCATAATTAACATGATTAGCATAATAAATAACGGCTTCAATTACAACTATGTTCATTTATGTAATCATCATGATCGTAATTAGCATAATATTCATAATAAATGATTGTTGCCATGGCAACCATTATGATCTTTATTATGATCATGATAAAAATTAACGTATTACTCATAAATTATGTTAACTACGATAACAGTGATAATCATTATGATCATAATTAGCATAATAACCTCAGTAAATCATGGTACTATGGCAACTATGATGTTCCTTGTTATGATCACGGTCAAAATTAGCATAATATTCATAAAAAATTATAGTTGGTATGGCAACTATGATGATCATTATGATCATAATTAGCATAATTAAAATAATAATCATAAAAATGGTGGTTGCTATGGCAACGAAGATTATCGTTATGATCATAATGATAAAAATTAGCATAATATATTATGGTTGCCATGGAAATCATTATCATTATTATGATAATTATGATCGTATTCAGCATCATATTAGTAATAAATGTTGGTTGCCATGGCAACCATGATGATGCTTATATTGATCATGGTCAAAATTAGCGTATAAATCATAATAAATTATGGTTGCTATTGCAATATTATAGCATAGTAATCGTAATAAATTGTAGTAGACATAGCAACAAAGATGATCATTATGTTGATCATGATCAAAATTAGCGTGATAATGATGATAACGATTAAAACTAGCATAAGAAATGATGGTTGCTATGGAAATCATGATAAATATTTTGAACATCATGATCGTAATTAGCATAATAATATTTAATAAATTATTGTTGCAATGGAAACCATGATAATCATTATGATGATCATGATCAAAATGAGCAGAATATTCATGATAAATTATGGTAACTATGGCAACTTTGAAGATCAATATGATGATAATTAGCAAAATTATCATTATAATCATTATTATAATTATAATAAGCATAATTAGCATAATAATCATAATAAATGATGGTTCAATGGCAACTTTGAAGATCAATATGATGATCATGATCAAAATTAACATAATTGTCATAATAAATTTTGATTGCTATAGAAACTATGATGATCATTATGATAATAATTAACATAATTATTACAATAATCATGATAAGTTATAGTTGATATAGCAACTATGACTAACCTTATGATCATATTTAGCATAATTAGCATAATAATCATAATTAATGATGGTTGCTATGGTAACTATGATTATCATTATAATCATATTTGGCATAACTAGCATAATAATTATAATAAATTATGGTTGTTATGGCAAATATGATGATCATTATGATGATAATGAACAGAAGTAGCATCATAAATTAAGGTTGCCATGGCAATCATGATCATTATTATGATCATCATGATCGTACTTAGCATAATATTCATAAGAAATGATGGTTGCAATGGCATCTATGATGATCAATATAATCATAATTAGCATAATTAGCATAATTATCATAATAAATTATTGTTCCTATGGCAACTATGATGATCATTACGATGATAATGATAAAATTATTATAATAAACTATACATGCTATGGCAATCGTGATCATTATTATGATCATCATGATGAAAATTAGCATTATAATAATAAAAATTATATTTGCTATGGAAACCATGATGATCATTATTATGATCATGATCAAAATTAGCATAATACTCATCATATATTATGTTAGCTATGCCAACAGTGATTATCATTATGATCATAAATAGCATAAGTAACATAATAATAATAATAAATAATGGTTGCTATGCCCATCATGATGATCATTATGATGATAATGATCAAAATTAAGATAATAATCGTAATTAATTATGGTAGCCATGGCAACCATGATGATCATTATGATGATCAGATTAAGTTAGCATAATAAATGACGTTTGCCATGGCAACTATGTTCATTATTATGACCATCATGATCGTATTTAACATAATAATCATAATAAATGATTGTTGGTATAGCAACTATGATGATCATTATTATGATCATGATCAAAATTAGCATAATAATCATACAAAATGATATTTGCTATGGCAATTATGATGATCAGCATTATCATAATTAGCATTTTTTTCATAATAATCACTCTAGATGTTAGTTAACAAGGCAACCATGATGATCCTTATTATGATCATGGTCAAAACTAGCATAATAATAGTTATAAATTAATGTAGCTATGGCAACAATGATGATCATTATGCTAATAAATGGCATAATTAGCATAATGATCATGATAAATAATAGTTGGAATGGCAAATATGATTATCATTATGATCATTATTAGCATAAGAATCATAATAAATAATAATTGCTATGGCAACCCTAAGGGACATTGTGATGTTAATGATCAAAATTACCATAATAATCATAATAAATTACGTTAGCTATTGGAACAATAATGATCATTTTAATCATAATTAGTATTATTGGCACAATAATCCGAAAAAATTATGGTTGCCATGGCAACTATGATAATCGTTATGATGATCATGATCAAAATTAGCATAATAATCATAATAAATAATGGTTGCCATAGCAACCTTGATGATCATTATGATGATCAAGATCAAAATTAGCATATTGTTCATAATAAATTATTATTGCTATGGCAACTGTGATGATCATTATGATAATAATTAGCATATTTAGCGTAATATTCATAATAAATTATAGTAAGCATTACGACTATGATGATCATTAAAATCATAATTAGCATAATTAGCATAATTATCATAATAAATGATGGTGCTATGGCAACCATGATGATCATTATGATGATCGTGATTAAAATTAGCATAATGTTCGTATTAAATTTTTTTTAGTTATGGCAACATTGATGATCCTTTTTATGATCATGGTCAAAATTAGGATAATAATCCCAATAAATTATGGTTGCCATCCAACTATGATGATCAATGATCATAATTATCATATTTAGCGTAATAATCATTAAAAATTATGGTTTTATTTGGCAACTATGATTATCATTATGATCATAATTATCATAATTAGCATAATTATCATAATAAATTATAATTGCCACTTGCTATGGTAACTATGATGATCATGAGGATGATAATTATCAAAATTAGCATGATAAATGATGGTTGCTTTAGCAACTATGATGATCATTAAAATTATCATGGTCGAAATTAGCATACTAATTAGAAAAAATTGTAGTTGCTATAGCAACTATGAAGATGATTGTTATCATTATTAGCATAATGAGCAAAATATTAATAATAATTTATTGTTGCTATCGCAACTAAGATGATCATTATGATCATGATTAGCATAATGAGCATAATAATCATAATAAATGATGGTTGCTATAGCAACCATGATGATCATTATGATGATAATGATCAAAATTAGCATAATAAATGATGGTTGCTATGTCCATCATGATCATTATGGTCATCATGATCGTAATTAGCATAATAATAATAATGAATTATGGTTGCCATGGAAGCCATGATGATCCTTATTATGATCGTGGTGAAAATTAGCATAATAGAAATACTAAATGATAGTTGCTATAGCAACTACGATGATCCGTATGATGATCATGATCAAAATTAGTATAATAATCATAATAATATGTGTTAGCTATGGCAACAGTGATGATCATTGGGATCATAATTAGCCTAATAATCACATTAAATTATGGTTGCCGTAGCAACCACGGTGATCCTTATTATGATCATGGTATAATTAGCATAAGTAGCATAATAATCACAATAAATATTGGTTGCAATGCCCTCTATGATGATCATTATGATGATAATGATCAAAATTAAAATAATTATCGCGAAAAATTATGGTAGCAATGGCAACCATGATGATAATTATGATGATCATGTTTAAAATTAGCATAATAAATGACAGTTGCCATGGCAACTATGTTCATTATTATGACCATCATGATCGTAATTATTATAATATTCATAATGACCAGGACGGTGTCTTTGCTTGTGTGGACATACATGTGCCTCGTTATCAAGCGCGATATAAGTTGATAATACACGAAAAAACTCTTAATGAGGATGAATTTAAGAAGGATTGTTCTGAACTTCCGTTAAGTGTAGTGTATGGACTAGAATCGCCAGAGGATATGGTAGAAACGTTGAATACTCTTCTTTACGAGTGTATCGACAGACATGCTCTTCTACGAAGAACAAAGGTGACACGCCCCCCCGCACCGTTGATGCAATCATGTGAGATAAAAGAATTACAGACTAAACAGGAAATGTTGAGAAATGAGGCGCACGCTACTAACACTGCTGAGTCGTGGAATGCGTTTAGAAAAGTACGTAACCATATCAAATCCGTGATTAATAAGTCAAAACGGAGTTTCATAATAAAATCTCTTTCTCCTAAACGTCCGAAGGAGGTGTGGAGAGTAATTCATCGTATACTTAATCCTAGTCAAAAAACGATTCAAGGAGACCCTGAGAAACTTAATCATTTTTTCTTAACAACTACTGAAAGAACCTTGGGAAATAAACCCGACACCGCGTGTGACTTCATGGAACTCGTTCATTCCCTTCCAGAACATAACATCCGAGGACATGCCTTTCATTTAAGACAAGTTACGATGGAGGATGTTGCACGTGAAATAAATCGACTGCGCACTGACACTTCAACTGGTGTAGATCAGATCCCGGTGAAGTTTATAAAATAAGCGAGAGACGACATAGCGGTCCTCTAACGCATATCATTAATACTTGCATTAAAGATTCTTATTTTCCAAAGATGTGGAAGACTGCTCGGGTGTCTCCAATTCCAAAAGTAAACCAACCGTCTTGTAACTCGGACTATCGACCAGTCTCCATTTTACCGTCTTTTTCAAAAATATTTGAACGTTTAGTTTCAAATCAGCTCGTTAAGTATATTGATGAACAGGCTCTTCTACGTCCGACTATGTCAGGATTCAGAAAGGGGCACCCAACGATAACTGCGTTGCTTGGCATCTGTGATGCCCTGATTCAAGCATCAAAGAGAGGCGAAGTGACTTTAATGGTATGCGCAGATTATTCTAAGGCTTTTGATACGGTCGAGTTTAAGACGATTCTAATGAAGGTGTACAATCTGGGGTTCTCTAAGGGTTTTCTTTTCTGGATGGTGGATTATTTAACGAACAGAAAACAGTACGTTCAAGTTGATGAGAAACAATCCAGTCTATCTTCAGTACAATTTGGTGTCCCACAGGGGTCCATTCTGGGGCCAGTAATCTTTAATCTGTACGTGGCCGATTTACAGGACAACTTTCAGGTTCCCTACTTCCAGTATGCTGATGATACAACTTTCTACACTCATTTTAAACCATCAGATCTGGACTCAAGCGTAAATGAAGTGAATGACGCTATATCCAGACTATGTGAGTACTCAGAGGGATGTAATCTTGCATTAAACTCAGTGAAGACAAAATAGATGTTAATCTCCACGCAGCAGATGTCGCGTAAACACAATCTGAATGAACGAATGCTTTCAATAACATGTGGTAATGTCCCATTGGAGAGAATCTCTTGTACCAAGTTGCTTGGCGTGAATATTGACGAACATCTTACGTGGGGTGATCAGATCAATAATTTATTGTCCAGCTGTTATGGGACATTGACAGTGCTGCGACGGCTAAAGTACTTGGCTCCCTTCATGTTAGGAAAACTCTCGTAGAGAGCTTAGTGCTTGCCAAGATCGACTATGGGTGCACTGTATTCTATCCACTACCACAATACCAGCTGAAACGGTTGCAACGGCTACAGAACGCTTATGCAGGTTTCGTACTACGGAAATTTGCCAAAAGTGAGGACGTGAGATGCCTAAATTGGCTTCTGATCGTGGAAAGAATAGAATTCTGCGTACTAAAACTCACTCATAAGGCATTATATACTGACAACTTTCCAAAGTATTTGTCGCTTCCCTTGCACGAAGTGAGTGCTTATAATTTGCGATCTTCCTGTGCTCCAGTCATCGAAGTACCTAGAGAATCCGGGACTTTTAAACACTGAGTAGCTAGTACTTTAAATAAGCTACTGGCTGACATTAGAAATATATGTGACTTTCGTACCTTTTGTAGTAAGCTAAAGGCGCATCTTAGTAAATGAAAACTTTTAGCCATTTACCATACCAATTAATTTTATCTTGTAAATATATACCTACTGATTTTATTGTAAATAACTTATAGAGATAGTTTATATAGTTTTTAACTTTGAATTGCAGGTGAAGAGGATTTAATTTATCAGCTAAATGAAAAGTTTAAAAAAGTGAAATTTGTAAATCTTTCTATGAGCTCGCTAGGTGTATTTGGGGAAGAATGTTCCTCATTTTTAGGTATGTTGAAAGACATCGGTATTAGTGAAAATCACCAAATGCAGTGTGTCAGAAAAATGTCCAGCATAGCTATTCGTGCCTCTTATTACATTTTCTGCCACAGAAATAAAGAATGGGAAAATCCAAACTTATTAAATTTTTAAAATATCTGAACTTCTAAATCTATCTATATAAAGTAATATATATACATATATAGTCAATATTGACATAAATTCTAGTTTTTGTTAAATATTAGGATATTAGTTGCGGTTCAAGTAGCCGATTGTAAATTACCTTGATAAAGTGAGATTTGCAATTGTATTATTATTATTATTATTATAAATTAATAGATCTCCCAAACGGGTTTTCAGATCAATTTACAAAACTATATAAAATACTATATAATATTTACATAAACTATAATAAATATTAACTAATCTTTAAAAAATTGACTTGAAAGCATGATCTGCTTTAACTTCTTTTTAAAAGTTATAAAATTACTGATGTCTTTAAGTTCGTCGTCTAAGTCATTCCAAAACTTAGTTGCTCGAAATTTAAAACTCCTTTGCCCAGATTTCGTTTTGAAAAAAGGAATGTCTAGCTCGTTCATATTGTGTGTTTCCCGGTCGTGGACACTGGAACGGGTAAAAAATTTATCACTTAGGTAGCTTGGTGCCATACCATTACGGCATTTAAACATTATCAATAGGTCTCTGTAAATTAAATGTTCTTTTACTGGAAGCCATCCTAGAACCTGCAGGTGAGGAGTGTTAGTGTCATACTTCTCTGCACCAGTTATTATTTTTACTGCGAAGTTTTGGACTAATTGTAGCTTTTTGATGTTTGAGTCTGACGTGTTTGCCCATACTGTCGAGCAGTAAAATAGTTTACTTAAAACCAACAACTCTATGATTAACTTTAAAGTTTCTTGATTAAAACAGGCTTTCACTCTATAAATTTGATATAACTTCGACTTGCATGTTTATACCAATTTGGTTATGTGTTCATCATATGATAGTACTGGATCAAGAACTATACCAAGGTCCTTAGCGGAAGCGACGACATTTAAATTCTCACCCAAAAAGGAGATAGTTGGATCTATGGCTTCAATGTGTTGCAATTGTTGTCTTGTTCCAATTATCAAGAATTTAGTTTTACTGGCGTTCACTAAAAGACTATGTCTACAACACCAACGTGTGACCTCCAATAGATTTTTTTCTAATGGTTTCTAAGGCTAAGTTTGCATCTTGAGTTGAGAAGGAGAGGAACAATTTCGAATCATCAACATAAGATTCAAAATAGCAATTCGGTGTAATTGATGGCAAGCCGTCTATATATATACAGAAAAGCAAAGGAGAAAGAACTGCTCCCTGGGGAACTCCATGTGTCACTGGACGTCGTGACAAAAGGGTAGAACCAATCCGCACAATTTTTCTTCTTTCAGTTAAATAGCTTTCGAACCAATTCACCACTAAATTTGATGCGCCTACGTTGGACAGTTTATGTAACAGGATTCGATGATCGATGCTATCGAAAGCTTTCGAAAGGTCTAATAAAACCATGGCCGTTAACATCTTTTTATCCATTGCTTCAAGAATCTCATCAGTTACCGCAACATTAAGTGTTTCGGTAGAGTGAAATAATTTATTACCGCTCTGGTGAGAAGTAAGCCTCTGCTTTGAAAGTAAATAGCTATTGAACTGCTTTAAGACGATCTTTTCACAGATTTTTGAAACCATTACCAGAAGTGATAGTGGGCGATTATTACATGGTATCTCGTGGTCGCCTTCTTTAAGTAATGGGATTGTCATAGACGTCTTCCAATTTGTAGGGAAAGTAGCAGAGGTCAAAGAGCTGTTGATAATGTTAGTCAATGCGGGTAATATAATAGGTAAACAATCTTTAAGTACACGTATCGGGATGAAGTCGATACCAGGTGATTTATTTAGTGGCATTTCTAAGACAATTCGTTGAACATCTGCAGTAGAGACATGTTCGAAGTGAAATTGTTCATCTACTTGAAACACCATGGTTCGTCGTGAGGGATCAGTCAACTGCAAGTTATGATCTTTGGCGATGTTCTCTGCTGCAAGGGCGGTAGACGAACCTACGGAGGTGAAATAGTAGTTAAATTCTTCTACTACCAGAGTTGAATCTTTTGCATAGGTAAGAGTGTTTCTCTCCTTCGATGGGATACAATTGTAAATTATTTTCCATAAAGAACCCGAATTGTTCCTATTCTTTAATACTTCAGACGTGTAGTAATCCTTCTCAGCGTGTCTTAGTGCGGACTTAACAACATTACGGGCAAACACGAACTCCATCCAGTCAGCTTGACGGTGGAGTACTTAAGAAAATTCGATGCAAATGGTCTCTGTTTCTCATCATGTTTTTTATCTCATTAGTTACGAATGTGCAAGACCGATTCTTTATCTTAACTGTAATTAGCGGGGCGAGTTTTTCCAAAGTGCTCTTTAACAACTTATCGAAGACGAATACCTTATCATTGACGTCGACGTGTTCGAGGATCGAGTCCAATGTGTTATGTTGACGAAGCAGGTCAGATTTAAATTCCATTGGATTATATTTCTTGAAACTACGAATAGTTTTAAAGGATTGTTGTGCTTTAGGAGCTTTCAATTTAACAACAGCATAAACAGGGAGGTGGTCGCTGATGCAGGTACCAACTACGCCACTTGACTCTATTAAAGAAGAAGACGACGACATGATAACATCTAATAACGATGCACTTTTATCCGTGACTCTTGTATAGTCTTAAATAACCTGTGTTAAGTTTAAGTCAATGATGAATGTTTGTAAAGTTTTACCCTCGATGCTATCTTTATTCTTCAGATTACAGTTTAGGTCTCCGAGTATTATTACCGGCTTCTGCTTTAATAGCGCTCTGGTAAAGTTCGGTTTTAATAGGGAATCGAAACAGTCGAGAGGGCAATCAGGTACTCTGTAGACGATGCAAATTATGATAGATTTGTTTTTATTGAGCTGTAGTTGGATCCAGAGTTGGTGAAAGCTTGAATCAGATATACTTGATAAGTCTTTCAACATGTGTGCTTTTATATTATTCCGAACATAGACGCAAACACAGCCTCCTTTTTTTCCTAAACGATCCAATCTAAATAAGTTGTAACCTTGGATAGCTATTTCATAGTTTTTGGTGGTAGTGTTTAGCCATGTTTCCGATAAAGTAAGGACGTCAATATTGTATAGCTTTATAAAATTGGTGATTTCAATAAAATGGGACTTTTTTTTAATGATCGGATGTTCAGGTGTACAATCATGACATGTGAAGTTGGATGTGGTATAACGTTCAAGGGTTCATGACTTTGCTGACCAGTTGTGTGTGGTTTTGCCAATCTGTTTGGTGTTGATGTTTTGATCCTGACCAAAAATCCTGCTTTCTGTGTCTATGTGTGTTTTGTGGCGCTTTCTTGTACTTTCGGGTAATGTGCTTTTTTCGCGTTGACGGATGGTGGGTAATGGTGGGTAGGGATATGTTGTCTTTGGTTCTGGTCGAAGTTTATATTAACATTTCGGATTTTATCGTTCACCTGGTTTATTCGCATGTTATCAACTTTAGGTATTTCTTTATGTGAACGATTTGCAGACATGACTTGTTTTGCTGACTTTACACTGTTTTTAATGTGATGATCATTCAGCTTGTGTCTTTGTTTATAATCCTCATGCTGGCGTTTAAAGGAGAGACCCTCATTTTCTGTGGTCGCGTTAAGGTCAATAACTTGTTTCGATCGAGGCTTGTCGTTATCATATTAAGGAGAGTCGGCCAATAGTCGCGTATTATTTTACCTTGGTCCAAAAATGGCTTTGGGTGAGTATTTGTTTTATTCTTTTGTCTGTGATCTATTAACTGTTCCTCGAGAGGGGGAGTTGTATTTACAGAACAACTCTCATTAAAATCTTTGTCTTGATGATTATTTTCAGTAGACAGGTGTTTGTTGTTTGAAAGCGATTCATTGTTCTCAAAGGAGTGATTATTGACTTTCTCGTTGTTTCTAATCGACAGTTTTGACTTGACTTAACTATGTTCTTCTTGAAGGCGATAAACACGGTTCTCTAAAACATTATTTTTCGATTTCTCCTCTTCAAGGACAGCATGAATCTTGGTTATTTCGGTCTTCAGATTTTGTATGGTTGAACTCAACGGCATACCTTCTACATTAATAAATGATTGGATCGCGTCGTCCTTACTGCGCAATGCATCGAGTTGAATAGCCAAGTCATCCGTGTCGATTTCACATTCATTCACATGTTCGAAAATATTTCGTTCGCCTTCCAAAAGGAGGCCTTCACAGAGCTGTATTAAGTAATCTTTGACGAACATACCATTTTCCCCTTTGAATGTTATGACATTGAGCTTACCCGGGTACCAAATATTTGTAAGGTCTGAGGCTGATGCGACAAATCGTTTGGAACTGCCAGCAGGCAGACTCCATTCGCCTTGTTGACCAAGAGCGGTTTTCAAAAAAACTTTTAGGTCACAATACGTTCCACACCATTTCAGCCGTTTGCCATCGTAGGAAATGATTTTCGTAAACACTACTTTTCGTATTTTGTAGAAATCACATACAACCTCGAGGCTATCGACACTTAGGTGGTTGATATTCCAATAGCAAGTCGCCCTACCTGTAGTATTTCTTCAACAGATGAATTCTGCACGATTTTATTTCGTTCCTTTTAGTTGCTTTGCAATAATACAAGGTCAAATCCAAAATTTTTTGCTCCAAAGTTATATAATAAAGTTAAGTAATAGCACTTGTCGAGCGATCACCTTGTCGAGCCTCGGATTCATCAGTAGAGACCAGTGACCTCCAGTAAGTATCTAATTATGATGATCTTGATCATAATTAGCCTATTATTCATGATAAATGATGGTTACCATGGCAACTAAATTTCATTATGATGATCTTGATCATATTTAGCATATTATTTATGATAAATGATGGTTGCCATGACAAACATTATCATCATTTTGATGATAATGATCAAAATTAACATATCAATCATAATAAATGATGGTTACCATGGCAACAATGCTTTTCATTATGAAGATCTTGATCATATTTAGCATATTATTCCTGATAAATGATGGTTACCATGTTAACCATAATTTTCATTAGGATGATCTTGATAATAATTAGCATATTATTCATGATAAATGATGGTTGCCATAGCAACCATAATTTTCATTATGATGATCTTGATCATATTTAGCCTATTATTCATGACAAATGATGGTTTCCATGGCAACTATAATTTTCATTATGATGATCTTGATCATATTTAGCATATTATTTATGATAAATGATGGTTGCCATGTCAACCATTATGTTCATTTTGATGATAATGATCAAAATAAACACATCAATCATAATAAATTATGGTTCCAATTGCAACTATGATGATCATTATGACGATCTTGATCATCATTAGTAAAAAAATCATAATAAATGATCGTTATCATGGCAACCATTATTTTCATTATGATGATCTTGATCATATTCAGCATATTATTCATGATAAATGATGGTTCCATTGCAACCATTATCATCATTTTGATGATAACAATCAAAATTAACATATCAATCACAATAAATGATGGTTACCACGGCAACCATGCTTTTCATTATGATTATCTTGATCATATTTATTATATTATTCATGATAAATGATGGTTCAATTGTAACCATTATCATCATTTTGATGATAAAAATCAAAATTAACACATCAATCACACTAAATGATGGTTACCACGGCAACCATGCTTTTCATTATGATTATCTTGATCATATTTAGCATATTATTCATTATAAATGATGGTTACCATGGCAACCATAATTTTCATTAAGATGGTCTTGATCATATTTAGAATATTATTCATGATAAATGATGGTTGCCATAGCAACCATTATCATCATTTTGATGATAATGACCAAAATTAACAAATCAATCATAATAAATAATGGTTGCAATTGCAATTATGATGATCATTATGATGATCTTGATCATATTTACCATATTATTCATGATAAATAATGGTTGCTATGGCAACCATTATCATCATTTTGATGATAATGATCAAAATTAACATATCAATCATAATCAATTATAGTTGCAATTGCAACCATGATGATCATTATGACGATCTTGATCACATTTATAATATTATTCATGATAAATGATGGTTGCTATGGCAATCATGCTTTTCATTATGATGATCTTGATCATATTTAGAATATTATTCATGATAAATGATGGTTACGATAACAACCATAATTTTCATTATGATGATCTTGATCATATTTAGCATATTATTCATGATAAATGATGGTTACCATTGCAACCATAATTTTCATTATGATGATCCTGATCATATTTAGCATATTATTCATGATAAATGATGGTTACCATGGCAACCATAATTTTCATTAGGATGATCTTGATCATATTTAGCCTATTATTTATGATAAATGATGGTTGATATGGCAACCATGATTTTCATTATGATGATCTTGATCATATTTAGCATATTATTCATTATAAATGATGGTTACCATAGCAACCATAATTTTCATTATGATGATCTTGATCATATTTAGCATATTATTCATGATAAATCATGGTTGCCATGGCAACAATAATTCATTATGATTAATATGCTAATTATAATCAAGATCATCATAATGATCATCATAATTGCCATTGCAACCATCATTTATTAAGATTAATATGATATATATGATCAAAATCATCATAATGATCATCATGGTTGCTATGGCAAGCATCATTTATTATGATTAATAAGCTAAATATTATCAAGATCATCATAATGATCATCATAGTTGCCATAACAACCATCATTTACTATGATTAATATGCTAATTATGATAAAAATCATCAAAATCATCATAATGAGCATCATGGTTGCCATAGCAACCATCATTTATTATGATTAATATGCTAATTATGATTAAGATCATCAAAATGATCATCATATTTGCCATGGTAACCATCATTTATTATGATTAATATGCTAATTATGATCAAAATCATCATAATGAGCATCATAGTTGCCATTGAAACAATAATTTTTTAGGAATATTTTGCTAATTATGATCAAAATCATCATAATGAGCATCATGGTTGCCATGGCAACCATAATTAATAATGATTAATATGCTAATTATGATCAAGATCATCATAATAATCATCATAGTGGCCGTGGCAACCATCATATATTATGATTAATATGCTAATTATGGTCAAAATCATCATAATGATCATCATAGATGCGATAGCAACAATCATTTATTATGATTGATATGCTAATTATGATCAAGATCATCATAATGATCATCATGGTTGATATGGAAACCATCATTTATTATGATTAATATGCTAATTATGATCAAAATCATCATAATGAGCATCATGGTTGCCATGGCAACCATCATTTTTTTATGATTAATATGCTAATTATGTTCAAGATCATCATAATGATCATCATAGTTGCCATTGCAACCATCATTTATTATGATAAACGTGCTAATTTTGGTCAAATTCATCTTAATGATCATCATGGTTGCCATGGCAACCATCATTTATTATGATTAATACGCTAATTATGATCAAGATCATCATAATGATCATCATAGTTGAAATTGCAACCATCATTTATTATGATTAATATGCTAATTATGATCAAATTCATCATAATGATCATCATAGTTGCCATGGCAACCATCATTTATTATGATTAATATGGTAATTATGATCATGATCATCATAATGATCATCATAGTTGCCCTTTCAACCATCATTTATAATGATTAATATGCTAATTATGGGAAAAATCATCATAATGATCATAATGGTTGTCATAACAACCATCATTTGTTATGATTGAGATGCTAATTATGATCAAGATCGTCATAATGATCATCATAGTTGCCATAGCAACCATCATTTTTTATGAATAATATGCTAATTATGATCAAGATCATCATAATGATCATCATAATTGCCATGGTAACCATCATTTAGTAAGAATAATATGCTAATTATGATTAGAATCATCATAATGAGCATCATGGTTAACATAGCAACTATCATTTATTATGATTAATATCGTAATAATGGTCAAGATCATCATAATGATCATCATTGATGCCATAGCAATCATCATTTATTTTGAATAATATTATGAATATGATCAAAATCATCATAATGATCATCATAGTTGCCCTTTCAACCATCATTTATAATGATTAATATGCTATATATGGTAAAAATCATCATAATGATCATCATGGTTACCATATCAACCATAATTTGTTATGATTAATTTGCTAATTATGATCAAGATCATTATAATGGTCATCATGGTTTCCATAGCAACCATCATTTATTATAAATAATATGCTAATTATGATCACAATCATCATAATGAGCATCATGGTTGCTATGGTAACCATAATATATTATGATTAATATGCTAATTATGGTCAAGATCATCATAATGATCATCATTGTTTCCATGGCAACCATCATTTATTATGATTAATATGCTAATTATGATCAAAATCATCATAATGATAATCATGGTTACCATGGAAACCATAATTTATTATGATTAATTTGCTAATTATGATCAAGATCATCATAATGAGCATCATGGTTGCAATGGCAACAATCATTTATTATGATTAATATGCTAACTATGATTGAAATCATCATAAAGAGCAGGACTGTTGCCATGGCAACCATCATTAATAATGATTAATATGCCAATTATGATCAAGTTCATCATAATGATCATCATTGTTGCCATTGCAACCATAATTTATTATAATTAAATTGCTAATTATGATCAAGATCATTATAATGATTATCATAGTTTCCATAGCAACCATCATTTATTATGAATAATATGCTAATTATGATTAAAATCATCATAAAGAACATCATGGTTGCCATGGCAACCATCATTCATTATGAATAATATGCTAATTTAATTAAGATCATCATAATAATTATCATAGTTGCCATTGCAACCACAAGTTATTATTCATAATTTGCTAATTATGATCAAGATAATCATAAAGAGCATCATAATTGCCATGGCAACCATCATTTATTATGATTAATATGCTAAGTATTATCAAGATCATCATATTGATCATCATGGTTGCTATAGCAACCATCATTAATTATGATTAATATGCTAATTATGATCAAGATCATCATAATGATCATCATAGTTTCCATTGCAACCATCATTTATTATGATAAATATACTATTTATGGTCAAAATCATCATAATGATCTTCATGTTGGCCAGGGCAACCATCATTTATTATGATTAATATACTAATTATAATCAAGTTCATGATAATGATCATCATAGTAACCATGGCAACTATCATTTATTACGATTAATATGCTAATTATGATCAAAATCATCCTAATGATCATCATAGTTGCCATTGCTATTGTAATTTTTTATGATTGATTTGCTAATTATGATCAAGATCATTATAATGGTCATCATGGTTTCCATAGCAACCAACATTTATTATAAATAATATGCTAATTATGATCACAATCATCATAATGAGCATCATAGTTGCTATGGTAACCATAATTTATTATGATTAATATGCTAATTATGGTCAAGATCATCATAATGATCATCATTGTTGCCATGGCAACCATCATTTATCATGATTAATATGCTAATTATTGTCAAAATAATCATAATGATCATCATAGTTGCGATAGCAACCATAATTTTTTATAGTTAATATGCTAATTATGATCAATATTATCAAAATGAAAATCGTAGCTGCCATAGCAACCATCATATTTTATGATTAATATGCTGATTATGATCAAAATAATCATAATAAGCGTCGTTGTTGCTATGGCAACCATCATTTATGATGATTAATATGCTAATTATGATCAAGATCATCAAAAAGATCATCATTGTAGCCATTTCAACCATAATTTATAATGATTAATATGCTAATTATGGTCAAAATCATCATAATGATTATCATGGTTGCCATCGCAACTATCATTTGTTATGAATAATATGCGAATTATGATAAAGATCATCATATTGATCATCATAGTTGCCATAGCAACAATAATTTATTATGATTTATATGCTAATTATAATCAAAATCATCATAATGAGCATCATAATTGTCATAGCAACCATAATTTATTATGAATAATTTGCTAATTATAATCAAGATCATTATAATGATCATCATAGTTGCCATAGCAACCATCATTTATTATAAATAATATGCTAATTATGATCAAAATCATCATAATGATCATCATGGTTGCCATGGCAAACATAATCTATTATGATTAATTTGCTAATTATGATCAAGATCATTATAATGATCATCATAGTTGCCACTACAACCATAATTATTATGATTAATATGCTAATTATGATCAAAATAATCATAATGAAAATCATAATTGCCATGGCAACCATCATTTATTACGATTAATATGCTAATTATGATCAAAATCATCATAAAGAGAATCATGGTTTCCATTTCAACAATCATTTATTATGATTAATATGCTAATTATAATAAAAATCATCATAATGATCATCATAGTTGCCATAGCAACCATCATTTATAATCATTAATATGCTAATTATGGTCAAAATCATCATAATGATCATCATAGTTGCCATTGCAACCATTATTTATCATGGTTAATATGCTAAATATGGTCAAAATCATCATAATGATCATCATAGTTGCCATAGCAACGATCATTTATGATGAATAATATGCTAATTATGATCAAGATCATCATAAGGATCATCATAGTTGCCATGGGAACCATCATTTATTATGAAAAATATGCTAATTATGACTAAAATCATCATAATGAGTCACATGGTTGCCAGGGCAACTATCATTTATTATGATTAACATGCTAATTATGATCAATATTATCACAATGATCATCATAGTTGCCATAGCAACCATCATTTATTATGATTATTATGCTAAATATGGTCAAAATCATCATAATGACCATCATAGTTGATATAGCAACCATCATTTATTATGATTAATGTGCTAACTATGATAAAGATCATCATAAGCATCATCATAGTTTTCATGGGAACCATCATTTATTATGAAAAATATGCTAATTATGATTAAAATCATCATAATGAGCATCATGGTTGCCATAGCAACCATCATTTATCATGATTAATATGCTAATTATGATCAAGATTATCACAATGATCATCATAGTTGCCATGGCAACCATCATTTATTATGATTAATATGCTAAATTTGGTCAAAGTCATCATAATGATCATCATAGTTGCCATAGAAACCATCATTTATTATGATTAATATGCTAATTATGATCAAGATCATCATAAGGATCATCATAGTTGCCATAGCAACCATAATCTATTATGAATAATATGCTAATTATGATCAAAATCATCGTAATGAGCATCATAGTTGCTATGGCAACTATCATTTATTATGATTAATATGCTAATTATGAACAAGATCATAATAATGATCATCATAGTTGCCATTGCAACTATCATTTATTATGATTAATATGCTAATTATGATCAAGATCATCATAATGATCATCATAGTTGCCATGGCAACCATCATTTATTATGATTAATTTGCTATATATGATCAAAATCATCATAATGAGCATCATGGTTGCCATTGCAACCATAATTTATTATGATTAATATGCTAATTATGATCAAGATCATCATAATGATCATCATGGTTGCAATGGTAACCATGATTTATTATGATTTATGTGCTAATTATGATCACAATCATCATAATGAGCGTCATGGTTGCTATAGCAACCATCATTTATTATGATTGATATGCTACTTATGATCAATATTATCACAATGATCATCATAGTTGCCATGGCAACCATCATTTATTGTGATTAATATGCTAAATATGGTCAAAATCATCATAATGATCATCATAGTTGCCATGGCAACTATCATTTAATATGATTAATATGCTAATTATGATCATGATCATCTTAATGATCATCATACATGCCATAGCAACCATTTTTTGTTATGATTAATATGCTAATTATGATCAAGATCATCATAATGATCATCATAATTGCCATGGTAACCATAATTATATGAATAATATGCTAATTATGATCAAAATCGTCATAATGAGCATCATGGTTGCAATGGCAACCGTCATTTATTATGAATAATATGCTAATTATGATCAAGATTATCACAATGATCATCATAGTTGCCATAGCAACCATCATTTATTATGATTAATATGCTAAATATGGTCAAAATCTTCATAATTATCATCATAGTTGCCATAGCAACTATTATTTATTATGATTAATATGCTAATTATGATCAAGATCATCATAAGGATCATCATAGTTGCAATAGCAACCATCATTTATCATGAATAATATGCTAATTATGATCAAAATCATCATAATGAGCATCATGGTTGCCATGGCAACCATCATTTATTATGATTAATATGCTAATTATGAACAAGATCATCATAATGATCATCATAGTTGCCATTGGAACTATCATTTATTATGATTAATATGCTAATTATGATAAAGATCATCATAATGATCATCATAGTTGCCATTGCAACCATCATTTATTCTAATTAACATGCTAATTATGATCAAAATCATCATTATGAGCATCATGATTGCAATAGCAACCATAATTTATTATGATTAATATGCTAATTATGAAGCAGATCATCATAATGATCATCATAGTTGCCATAGCAACCATAATTTATTATGATTAATATGCTAATTATGATCAAGATCATCATAATGATCATCATGGTTGCAATGGTAACCATGATTTATTATGATTAATATGCTAATTATGATCAAATTCATCATAATGAGCATCATGGTTGCCATAGCAACCATCATTTATTATGATTAATATGCTAATTATAATTAAGATTATCACAATGATCATCATAGTTGTCATGGCAACCATCACTTATTATGATTAATATGCTAAATATGGTAAAGATCATCATAATGATCAACATAGTTTCCAGAGCAACCATAATTTATTATGATTAATATGCTAATTATGATCAAGATCATCATAATGATCATCATGGTTGCAATGGTAACCATGATTTTTTATGATTAATATGCTAATTATGATTACAATCATCATAATGATCCTCATGGTTGCCATAGAAACCATCATTTATTATGATTAATATGCTACTTATGATCAAGATTATCACAATGATCATCATAGTTGCCATGGCAACGATCATTTTTTGTGATTAATATGCTAAATATGGTCAAAATCATCATATTGATCATCATAGTTGCCATGGCAATTATCATTTATTATGTTTAATATGCTATTTATGATCAAGGTCATCCTAATGATCATCATAGTTGCCATAGCAACCATCATTTATTATTTTAATAATATGCTAATTAATATGAAGATCATCATAATGATCATCATAGTAGCTATAGCAACCATAATTTATTATGATTAATATGCTAATTATGATCAAGATCATCATAATGATCATCATAATTGCCATAATAATCATCTTTTTATGAATAAATATGCTAATTATGATCAAATCATCATAATGAATCATCATAGTTGCTATGGCAACCATCAATTTATTATGATTAATACTAATTATGATCAAGATCATCATAATGATCATCATAGTTGCCATGGCAACCATCATTTATTATGAATAATATGTTATTTATGATCAAAATCATCATAATGAGCATCATGATTAACATGGCAACCATCATTTATTATGATTAATATGCTAATTGTGGACAAGATCATCATAATGATCATCATAGTTGCCATTGAAACCATCATTTATTATGATTAATATGCTAGTTATGATCAAATCAGGATAATGAGCATCATTGTTGCTATGGCAACCATCATTTATGATGATAATATGCTAATATGATCAAAATCATCATAATGGAGCATCATGTTGCCATGGCAACCATCATTTATTATGAATAATATGCTAATTATGATCAAGATCATCATAATGATCATCATAGTTGCTATTCCAACTATCATTTTTATGATTAATATGCTAATTATGATCAGATCATCATAATGACAATATAATTGCATTGCAACCATCATTTATTATGATATAATATGTTATTTATGATCAAAATCATCATAATGAGCATCATACCTGCTGGCAACCATAATTTATTATGATTAATATGCTATTATGATCAAGATCATCATAATGATCATCATAGTTGCCATGGCAACCATCATTTATTATGATTAATATGCTAATTATGATCAAGATCATCATATTGATCATCATAGTTGCTAATTGCAACCATCATTTATTATGATTAATATGCTAATTATGATCAAGATCATCATAATGATCATAATAGCTGGCTATAGTAACCATCATTTATTATGATTATTATGCTAATTATGATCAAAATTAATCATAATGAGCATTATGTTGCCATATCAACCATAATTTATTATGATTAATATGCTAAATAATCAAAATTATCACAATATAGCAGCACCAATAGTTGCCATGGCAACCATCATTTATTATGATATATATATGCTAATATGGTCAAATTCAATCATACAATCACATCAGTTGCTATGGCAACCATCATTTTTTAATAATATGCTAATTATGAATCAAGATCATATGATGATCATAGTGCCATGGCAACCATCATTTATTATGAATAATATGCTAATTATGATCAAATCATCATAATCACCATCTAGTTGCCATGGAACCACAATTTATTATGATTATATGCTAATTATGATCAAGATCATTATATGATCATCAGTTGCTGGAACCATCATTTATATGATTATATGCTAATTAATGGTCAAATCATTATAAATGAGTACACTCAGGTTTTATAGCAACACATCATTAATATGATTAATATGCTAGTTATTATCATATCATCATGATGAACATCATGGTATCCATGGCAACCATCATTTATTATGATAAATCTGCTAAACATAAACAAAATCATCATATTGATCATCATAGTTGCCCTTTCAACATCATTTATAATGATTAATATGCTATATATGGTAAAAATCATCATAATGAATCATCATGGTTGCAATATCAACCATAATTTGTTATGATTAATTTGCTAATTATGATCAAGATCATTATAATGGTCATCATGGCCATAGCAACCATCATTTATTATAAATAATATGCTAATTATGATCACAATCATCATAATGGCATCATGGTTGCTATGGTAACTATATATAAACGATTAATATGCTAATTATGGTCAAGATCATCATAATGATCATCATTGTTACCATGGCAACCATCATTTATTATGATTAATATGCTAATTATGATCAAAATCATCATAATGATCATTATGTTACCATGGAAACCATAATTTATTTTGATTATTGCTATTATGATCAAGATCATCATAATGAGCATCATGGTTGCAATGGCAACAATCATTTATTATGATTAATATGCTAATTATGATTAAAATCATCATAAAGAGCATGATGGTTGCCATGGCAACCATCATTAATAACGATTAATATGCTAATTATGATCAAGTTCATCATAATGATCATCATAGTTGCCATTGCAACCATCATTTATCATGGTTAATATGCTAAATATGGTCAAAATCATCATAATGATCATCATAGTTGCCATAGCAACGATCATTTATGATGAATAATATGCTAATTATGATCAAGATCATCATAAGGATCATCATAGTTGCCATGGGAACCATCATTTATTATGAAAAATATGCTAATTATGACTAAAATCATCATAATGAGTCACATGGTTGCCAGGGCAACTATCATTTATTATGATTAACATGCTAATTATGATCAATATTATCACAATGATCATCATAGTTCCTAGCAACCATCATTTATTATGATTATTATGCTAAATATGGTCAAATCATCATAATGACCATCATAGTTGATATAGCAACCATCATTTATTATAGATTAATGTGCTAATTATGATAAAGATCATCATAAGCATCATCATAGTTTTCATGGGAACCATCATTTATTATGAAAAATATGCTAATTATGATTAAAATCATCATAATGAGCATCATGGTTGCCATAGCAACCATCATTTATCATGATTAATATGCTAATTATGATCAAGATTATCACAATGATCATCATAGTTGCCATGGCAACCATCATTTATTATGATTAATATGCTAAATTTGGTCAAAGTCATCATAATGATCATCATAGTTGCCATAGAAACCATCATTTATTATGATTAATATGCTAATTATGATCAAGATCATCATAAGGATCATCATAGTTGCCATAGCAACCATAATCTATTATGAATAATATGCTAATTATGATCAAAATCATCGTAATGAGCATCATAGTTGCTATGGCAACTATCATTTATTATGATTAATATGCTAATTATGAACAAGATCATAATAATGATCATCATAGTTGCCATTGCAACTATCATTTATTATGATTAATATGCTAATTAGATCAAGATCATCATAATGATCACAAGTTGCCATGGCAACCATCATTTATTATGATTAATTTGCTATATATGATCAAAATCATCATAATGAGCATGGTTGCCATTGCAACCATAATTTATTATGATTAATATGCTAATTATGATCAAGATCATCATAATGATCATCATGGTTGCAATGGTAACCATGATTTATTATGATTTATGTGCTAATTATGATCACAATCATCATAATGAGCGTCATGGTTGCTATAGCAACCATCATTTATTATGATTGATATGCTACTTATGATCAATATTATCACAATGATCATCATAGTTGCCATGGCAACCATCATTTATTGTGATTAATATGCTAAATATGGTCAAAATCATCATAATGATCATCATAGTTGCCATGGCAACTATCATTTAATATGATTAATATGCTAATTATGATCATGATCATCTTAATGATCATCATACATGCCATAGCAACCATTTTTTGTTATGATTAATATGCTAATTATGATCAAGATCATCATAATGATCATCATAATTGCCATGGTAACCATAATTTATTATGAATAATATGCTAATTATGATCAAAATCGTCATAATGAGCATCATGGTTGCAATGGCAACCGTCATTTATTATGAATAATATGCTAATTATGATCAAGATTATCACAATGATCATCATAGTTGCCATAGCAACCATCATTTATTATGATTAATATGCTAAATATGGTCAAAATCTTCATAATTATCATCATAGTTGCCATAGCAACTATTATTTATTATGATTAATATGCTAATTATGATCAAAATCATCATAAGGATCATCATAGTTGCAATAGCAACCATCATTTATCATGAATAATATGCTAATTATGATCAAAATCATCATAATGAGCATCATGGTTGCCATGGCAACCATCATTTATTATGATTAATATGCTAATTATGAACAAGATCATCATAATGATCATCATAGTTGCCATTGCAACTATCATTTATTATGATTAATATGCTAATTATGATAAAGATCATCATAATGATCATCATAGTTGCCATTGCAACCATCATTTATTCTAATTAATATGCTAATTATGATCAAAATCATCATTATGAGCATCATGATTGCAATAGCAACCATAATTTATTATGATTAATATGCTAATTATGAAGCAGATCATCATAATGATCATCATAGTTGCCATAGCAACCATCATTTATTATGATTAATATGCTAATTATGATCAAGATCATCATAATGATCATCATGGTTGCAATGGTAACCATGATTTATTATGATTAATATGCTAATTATGATCAAATTCATCATAATGAGCATCATGGTTGCCATAGCAACCATCATTTATTATGATTAATATTCTAATTATAATTAGATTATCACAATGATCATCATAGTTGTCATGGCAACCATCACTTATTATGATTAATATGCTAATATGGTAAAGATCATCATAATGATCAACATAGTTTCCAG
The DNA here is from genome assembly GCF_004324835.1 of Dendronephthya gigantea. Lineage (NCBI taxonomy): Eukaryota > Metazoa > Cnidaria > Anthozoa > Malacalcyonacea > Nephtheidae > Dendronephthya > Dendronephthya gigantea. The sequence goes on along the minus strand of NW_021163282.1, from coordinate 60,179 downwards.
AGCAACCATAATTTATTATGATTAATATGCTAATTATGATCAAGATCATCAATATCATCATGGTTGCAATGGTAACCATGATTTTTTATGATTAATATGCTAATTATGATTACAATCATCATAATGATCCTCATGGTTGCCATAGAAACCATCATTTATTATGATTAATATGCTACTTATGATCAAGATTATCACAATGATCATCATAGTTGCCATGGCAACGATCATTTTTTGTGATTAATATGCTAAATATGGTCAAAATCATCATATTGATCATCATAGTTGCCATGGCAACTATCATTTATTATGTTTAATATGCTATTTATGATCAAGGTCATCCTAATGATCATCATAGTTGCCATAGCAACCATCATTTATTATTTTAATAATATGCTAATTAATATGAAGATCATCATAATGATCATCATAGTAGCTATAGCAACCATAATTTATTATGATTAATATGCTAATTATGATCAAGATCATCATAATGATCATCATAATTGCCATAATAATCATCTTTTTTATGAATAATATGCTAATTATGATCAAAATCATCATAATGATCATCATAGTTGCTATGGCAACCATCATTTATTATGATTAATATGCTAATTATGATCAAGATCATCATAATGATCATCATAGTTGCCATGGCAACCATCATTTATTATGAATAATATGTTATTTATGATCAAAATCATCATAATGAGCATCATGATTAACATGGCAACCATCATTTATTATGATTAATATGCTAATTGTGGACAAGATCATCATAATGATCATCATAGTTGCCATTGAAACCATCATTTATTATGATTAATATGCTAGTTATGATCAAAATCAGGATAATGAGCATCATTGTTGCTATGGCAACCATCATTTATGATGATTAATATGCTAAATATGATCAAAATCATCATAATGAGCATCATGGTTGCCATGGCAACCATCATTTATTATGAATAATATGCTAATTATGATCAAGATCATCATAATGATCATCATAGTTGCTATTCCAACTATCATTTATTATGATTAATATGCTAATTATGATCAAGATCATCATAATGATCAATATAATTGCCATTGCAACCATCATTTCTTATGAATAATATGTTATTTATGATCAAAATCATCATAATGAGCATCATACCTGCTATGGCAACCATAATTTATTATGATTAATATGCTATTTATGATTAAGATCATCATAATGATCATCATAGTTGCCATGGCAACCATCATTTATTATGATTAATATGCTAATTATGATCAAGATCATTATATTGATCATCATAGTTGCAATTGCAACCATCATTTATTATGATTAATATGCTAATTATGATCAAGATCATCATCATGATCATAATAGCTGCTATAGTAACCATCATTTATTATGATTATTACGCTAATTATGATCAAAATTATCATAATGAGCATTATGGTTGCCATATCAACCATAATTTATTATGATTAATATGCTAATTATAATCAAAATTATCACAATGAGCACCATAGTTGCCATGGCAACCATCATTTATTATGATTAATATGCTAAATATGGTCAAATTCATCATAATGATCATCATAGTTGCTATGGCAACCATCATTTTTTTAATAATATGCTAATTATGATCAAGATCATCATGATGATCATCATAGTTGCCATGGCAACCATCATTTATTATGAATAATATGCTAATTATGATCAAAATCATCATAATGATCATCTTGGTTGCCATGGAAACCATAATTTATTATGATTAATATGCTAATTATGATCAAGATCATTATATTGATCATCATAGTTGCTATGGCAACCATCATTTATTATGATTAATATGCTAATTATGGTCAAAATCATTATAATGAGTTTCATGGTTTTTATAGCAACCATCATTTAATATGATTAATATGCTAGTTATTATCATATCATCATGATGAACATCATGGTATCCATGGCAACCATCATTTATTATGATAAATCTGCTAAACATAAACAAAATCATCATATTGATCATCATAGTTGCCCTTTCAACCATCATTTATAATGATTAATATGCTATATATGGTAAAAATCATCATAATGATCATCATGGTTGCAATATCAACCATAATTTGTTATGATTAATTTGCTAATTATGATCAAGATCATTATAATGGTCATCATGGTTTCCATAGCAACCATCATTTATTATAAATAATATGCTAATTATGATCACAATCATCATAATGAGCATCATGGTTGCTATGGTAACTATAATATATTATGATTAATATGCTAATTATGGTCAAGATCATCATAATGATCATCATTGTTACCATGGCAACCATCATTTATTATGATTAATATGCTAATTATGATCAAAATCATCATAATGATCATTATGGTTACCATGGAAACCATAATTTTTTTTGATTAATTTGCTAATTATGATCAAGATCATCATAATGAGCATCATGGTTGCAATGGCAACAATCATTTATTATGATTAATATGCTAATTATGATTAAAATCATCATAAAGAGCATGATGGTTGCCATGGCAACCATCATTAATAACGATTAATATGCTAATTATGATCAAGTTCATCATAATGATCATCATAGTTGCCATTGCAACCATAATTTTTTATGATTAAATTGCTAATTATGATCAAGATCATTATAATGATTATCATAGTTTCCATAGCAACCATCATTAATTATGATTAATATGCTAATTATGATCAAAATCATGATAATGAGCATTATGGTTGCCATTGCAACCATCATTTTTTAAGATTAATATGCTAATTATGATTAAAATCATCATAAAAAACATCATGGTTTCCATGGCAACTATCATTCATTATGAATAATATGCTAATTTAATTAAGATCATCATAATATGCTAATTATGATCACGATAATCATAATGAGCATCATAATTGCCATGGCAACCATCATTTATTATGATTAATATGATAAGTATTATCAAGATCATCATATTGATCATCATGGTTGCTATAGCAACCATCATTAATTATGATTAATATGCTAATTATGATCAAGATCATCATAATGATCATCATAGTTGCCATTGCAACCATCATTTATTATGATAAATATACTATTTATGGTCAAAATCATCATAATGATCGTCATGTTGGCTAGGGCAACCATCATTTATTATGATTAATATACTAATTATGATCAAGTTCATCATAATGATCATCATAGTAACCATGGCAACCATCATTTATTATGATTAATATGCTAATTATGATCAAAATCATCCTAATGATCATCATGGTTGTTATTGCTATTGTAATTTTTTATGATTAATTTGCAAATTATGATCAAGATCATTATAATGGTCATCATGGTTTCCATAGCAACTATCATTTATTATAAATAATATGCTAATTATGATCACAATCATCATAGGTTGCGGTCACACTAGCGCTAGAATCGTGCTTGCTTGAACTAAATCCACTTGAATCTGTCAACAAGTCACCTTCCAAGCGCGCTTGGTAGTGTGACCGCGCAAAACGCGAAATTGCAGCACGCTTGAAATCTGATACGGTTTGCTTGAAATTTCAAAGGCGCCGAAGCACGGCCCAAACACACTACAGGGTATGTTTGAATCGTGCTAGAATGTGAATCTCAAGTGGATTATATAATTTAGCCACTGAAATTTTCAGTTTCAAGAGGGAAATAGACAGGCAATTTAAAAATGTCATAACGCGGTGCTTTCGAAATATTTTGTCTTTATCTTCGCGAGAAGCGCAAACACTGCAAAGTCAAATGAGAAAAATTTTAAAAAAAGGATGTCGCAGACACCAGACAGATTCGATGAAAGAAACGATGCTGCGTTCTTGTTTCCGAACGCTTTTGATGGGCAGGAGAGCAATTCTGCTTTTGCTCGTGCGACGCCAGAAGCCAGTTGGATATTTGGGCGCCAACCACAACCACCGCCATTCTACCGATATTTTCCTCGAGCTCTTGTCCCACCGCAACGCGTACAATCTCTGTCTGCTCCTGGTAACAGTTCCGATGTCCCCTCGACCTGCTCGAACGAGAACAGAATACGGAGTTATTCTACAAATATTGACGAAAACGGCGCTTCATCAACAGCAAACACCGATAGAAATGGCGCCAAATCGTCATCGAAATGGGGCGAAGCGCAAACGAGTGTGCTGGTAAGCGAGTGGAAGGAAAGGATCGAGGAGGTAGAAAGTTCTAGAGCAACTGAGGCTTGGAATAAAATTATAGAGGCAGTGAACAAGGCTGGGAGCAAAAAAACGACTAAACAATGCAAGGACAAGCTTCGTAACCTAAAAAAGGCTTACAAAGACGCAAAGACAAATAACAAAGCAACTGGAAGGCCACCCCAAACCAGCCCATACTTCGACTCGTTTGACGAAGTTCTCGGCACTCGGGCCGTTGTGACAATGCCAGGGATAATCCAGAGTGGGCAAGCCATATTTGGAGACTCGTCTTCATCTTCGCAAGACCAGTCATTCAATGATTCCGAAGAATCTGACCAAGAGTACGACAGGCGAAATGCGAGTGATTCAGAATTGGAGAGTTCTCTAAATGCTGGACCGCGGCCCAAACGAAAAGCGCCAAAGAAAGACCAAAAAAAAGCTAAGAAAGGTCGGATCACTACGGCAAGTGCGATGATCGACTTGACTGAGAAGCTAGTTGAGATGCATAACTCTCAGTTGAAAATGATGGAGAAGGCTCAAAAGCGAAGCGAGGATCTTCTCATAAAGCTTGAAGCAGATCAGAGGAAGCTGGATGAGGAGTCTCGACGAAGAGATCAGGAGTTTTTTTTAAAAATGGCTGAAATTATGAAAAGATAGATGATAGCCTACTTGATGAACTGTTAAAAAAACATAAACATTTTTTAATTGATAAAGATCAATATATTTTGAACATGGATTATATTCTAATAATTTTAGAAAAGATATCAAGTTATCGTAAAGATTATTATTATTAAATATTATTGTATATTGTATTCAAAATTCATAGATTATATAATTACACGCATGGTACTACGATTGTCGTAGCATAACTTGGACATATTTAGGTTAAACTCTGTTCGATTAACAAGCGAATACGTTCAGCAGTTGGATTATGAACAATGTTTTCTTGCCGCCTTGTTTCTAAATATTCCCTGTCTACACGAATAATTCTACGTAAAATCTCCTCGTCGTCAAACTCCTCACCAGCCTTTTGGCAAAAATTATGTAATATGCAGCATGACAATATTACGTCTGGAATGTTTTCAAACCGGTTGTCCAGCCTTTTCAAAAGTATTCTCCATCTGGCCTTAAGGACTCCGAATGCCCTTTCAACGGTCGATCTAGCTGAAGAGAGAGTCTTGTTAAATCGGCGTTGTGAACGATTAAGATTAGCACCGTTAGGGTAAGGCTTCATTAACCAAGGTAGTAGAGGGTATGCACCATCACCAAGCAGCAAAGGCCGAACTTGAACTCCGTTGATTCTAGCAAGTGGTTCCGTTAAAATCTCACCATCCTGTGCCTTCTGAAAAATATCACTCGAGCGCAGAACTCGTGCATCATGCATGCTACCTAGATAACCAATTGCGGTGTCCAAAAACGTGAGGTTTTGCCCTACGACTGCCTGCAATATAACACTATAGCGATGATGTCTATCGAAATAGTCGAAAGGCTCCTCCGGTGCAATAATTTCAATATGGGTACCATCTATTGCTCCGACTGCTTGCGGGAACCTGCAATCATCTTGAAATACCGCTAACGCTCTCGTAGTTTCATCACATCTGACGGGAAATTTGATGTAATGCCTTGACAAGCGATTAAGCGCTTGGCAAAATTCCTTCGTGATTGTGACACAGGTCGACTTTCCAACATCGAAATGAGCAGCTATAGCGCGAAAGCTTGAACCAACCGCCAGTCGCCATAACGCAATAGCGACTCGTTATGGGCGGTATAGCCACCCGAAAAACGGTGTTTCCTTGGCGATTTCTGGGGTCACAAAATCTACCAGTTGTAAGAATGTTTCTTTGCGCATACGAAAATGCTGCTTCCAGTAGCCGGATTGACGTTCGTCTCCAAATATCACACCTCAAACCAACCCAGTCGTGGTCTTGGAATCTCCCAAAATCGGCGTTGATTTATTTGACTTACGATTCTAGCAATAGCCATTATTGCTAGTGTTATGGTCCGGACGTACTGAAAATACATTATATTTTGGTTGATTCCTCGCAATGCAAGAAACAACCGTCTTCTCCTTCTAACAAGCGATCTGCGTCTAGCAGAAGCGCGCTTTCTTTGGTGTTGGTAATAAAGCAATAGCAAGGACTCGTTCTCCATTTTGAGCGCCAAATATTTAAAACTGAAACCCTATATGAAATCTACAAAATTATTTTTAATAGACTTTAGATTATTAGATAATTTATCTGTCAACATCAACGAGCAAGCACGCATACGTTTTCGAGTGTGACCGCGAGGTGCTTGGCTTACATTCCAACACGAGATTAGCAAGGTGTTCACGCAAGCACGCTAATCCGGTGGTAATCTTCAAGCATCATTTATTGTGATTAATATGCTAAATATGGTCAAAATCATCATATTGATCATCATAGTTGCCATGGCAACTATCATTTATTATGTTTAATATGCTATTTATGATCAAGGTCATCCTAATGATCATCATAGTTGCCATGGCAACCATCATTTATTATTTTAATATTATGCAAAATAATATGAAGATCATCATAATGATCATCATAGTAGATATGACAACCATAATTTATTATGATTAATATGCTAATTATGATAAAGATCATCATAATGATCATCATAATTGCCATAAAAATCATCTTTTTTTATGAATAATATGTTAAATATGATCAAAATCATCATAATGAGCATCATAGCTGCCATGGCAACCATAATTTATTATGATTAATATGCTAATTATGATTAAGATCATCATAATGATCATCATAGTTGCCATGGCAACCATCATTTATTATGATTAATATGCTAATTATGATCAAGATCATTATAATGATCATCATAGTTGCAATTGCAACCATCATTTATTATGATTAATATGCTAATTATGATCAAGATCATCATAATGATCATCATAGTTGCAATAGTAACCATCATTTATTATGATTATCATGCTAATTATGATCAAAATTATCATAATGAGCATCATTGTTGCCATAACAACCATCATTTATTATGAATTATATGCTAAATATGGTCAAATTCATCATAATGATCATTATAGTTGCTATGGCAACCATCATTTTTTATGATTAATATGCTAATTATGATCAAGATCATCATAATGATCATCTTAGTTGCTATAGCAACCATCATTTATTATGATTAATATGCTAATTATAATCAAAATCATCATAATGATCATCATGGTTGCCATGGAAACAATAATTTATTATGATGAATATGCTAATTATGATCAAGATCATTATAATGATCATCATAGTTGCTATGGCAACCATAATTTATTATGATTAATATGCTAATTATGGTCAAAATCATTATAATGAGCATCAGGGTTTTTATGGCAACCATCATTTATTATGATTAATATGCTAGTTATTATCATATCATCATGATGAACATCATGGTATCCATTGCAACCATCATTTATTAGGTTTAATCTGCTAAATATAATCAAAATCATGATAATGATCATCATGATTGCCGTGGAAAACATAATTTTTTTTGATTAATATGCTATTGATGATCAAGATCATCAAAAAGAGCATTATCGTTTCCATATCAACCATCATTTATTATGATTAATATACTAATTATAATCAAAATCATCATAATGATCATCATAGTTGCCATGGCAACCATCATTTATTATAATTAATATGCTAATTATGATCAAGATCATCATAATGATCATTATAGTTGCCATACCAACCAACATTTTTTATGATTAATATGGTAATTATGATCAAGATTATCACAATGATCATCATAGTTGCCATCGCAACCATCATTTATTATGATTAATATGCTAAATATGGTCAAAATCATCATAATGATCAACATAGTTGCTATAGCAACCATAATTTATTATGATTAATATTATAATTAAGATCAAAATCATCATAATGATCATCATTATTGCAATAGCAACCATCATTTATTATGAATAATATGCTAATTATGATGAAGATCATCATAATGATCATCATAGTTGCCATGGCAACCATGATTTAATATGATTAGTATGCTAATTATGATCAATATCATCATGATCATCATCATGGTTGCCATAGCAACGATGATTTATTATTATTAATATGCCAATTATGATCAAGATCATCATAATGATCATCTTAGTTGCTATAGCAACCATAATTTATTATGATTAATATGCTAATTATAATCAAAATCATCATAATGATCATCATGGTTGCCATTGCAACCATCATTTATTATGATTAATATGCTAATTATGGTCAAAATCATTATAATGAGCATCATGGTTTTTATGGCAACCATCATTTAATATGATTAATATGCTAGTTATTATCATATCATCATGATGAACATCAGGGTATCCATGGCAACCATCATTTATTATGACTAATCTGCTAAATATAATCAAAATCATCATAATGATCATCATGGTTGCCGTGGAAACCATAATTTATTTTGATTAATATGCTATTGATGATCAAGATCATCATAAAGAGCATCATCGTTTCCATATCAACCATCATTTATTATGATTAATATACTAATTATAATCAAAATCATCATAATGATCATCATAGTTGCCATGGCAACCATCATTTATTATAATTAATATGCTAATTATGATCAAGATAATCATAATGATCATTTTAGTTGCAATAGCAACGATCATTTATTATGATTATTATGCTAAATATGGTCAAAATCATCATAATGATCCTCATAGTTGCCATAGCAACCATCATTTTTTATGATTAATATGCTAATTATGATCAAGATTATCATAAAGATCATCATAGTTGCAATGGGAACCATCATTTATTATGAATAATATGCTAAATATGATCAAAATCATCATAATGAGCATCATTGTTGCCATAGCAACCATCATTTATTATGATTAATACGCTAATTATGATCAAGATTATCACAATGATCATCATAGTTGCAATAGCAACGATCATTTATTATGATTATTATGCTAAATATGGTCAAAATCATCATAATGATCAACATAGTTGCTATAGCAACCATAATTTATTATGATTAATATGCTATATATGATCAAGATCATCATAATGATCATCATAGTTGCCATGGCAACCATCATTTATTATGAATGATATGCTAATTATGATCAAAATCATCATAATGAACATCATGGTTGCCATGGCAACCATCATTTATTATGATTAATATGCTAATTATGATCAAGATCATCATAATGATGATCATGGTTGCCATGGCAACCATCATTCATGGCAACCATCATTTATTATGATTAATATGCTAATTATGATCAAGATTATCACAATGATCATCATAGTTGCCATTGCAACCATAATTTATTATGGTTAATATGCTAAATATGGTGCATTGTCAGCGAGTGCAGACGTGTTTCGTAGAGCTCCTACAATTTAATTAATTTATATACTTAGAAGCTAATTTCCACTATGTAACTTGTACATGTGGCTATAATAAGGTGCACATTAATAATATTTCGTGATTAAAGAATATCAAAATGCCAGTTACAAGACAAACGACATATCAACCTGATGAATTTCGAGCAGACATGAAGGAAGCTATACAAAGTGAGCTGCACCAATTTTTCAAATCAACTGACTTTAAGACGATTCTATCCGAAGCAGTAAATACTCTCATCGAACAGTCTGTCCAACAAGCCACATTTCCTCTTCTAAAGCGAATTGAAGCGCTTGAGACAGAGTTAACAAATGTCACGATAAAAACGAATGAAAATGAGCAATACTCAAGAAAATATAACCTACGAATTATAGGGTTGGACGAAACCGATGGTGAAGATTGCGTTAAAGAGGTGGTTCAGTTTGTTGAGGAAAAGCTGCATCTAAACATCAGTAACGAGGAAATTGATTGCGCACATCGTCTTGGCCCAAAGATCTCAACCCGGTCAAGACCGCTAATTGTCAAATTTAAATCATACAGTACAAAGGCCGCAATTTGTAAACGACGAAAAGACCTGAAAGGCACACAGCTTTATCTAAATGAAGACCTGACCAAGTACAGCGTCAGTCTGTTCAAATACGCTCGTGAACATAACACTTATATTAAATCTGTCTGGACGACGGATGGTAAGGTATTAGTTCGTAATAAAGATGACAAAATAATTCGAATTCATCACATGGGTGATTTTGAAAAATTTAACTTGGTTTAATTAAACCCATTACAAATGACTATTTCAATATGAGGACTGTCTTGTAAACTAGCATTACTATAATCGCACCTATAGTCCTACCTATTATATTTATAATACTTGTCCTTAACATTCTAACTTTATCTATCTTTGTTCTGGAAGAACGTTATTTAGGTTCCTCTTGTGTGGTTCTTGTGTGTAATATTATAATAATAAGTCGTTTTCGAGCAGCTGTGCAGACTGGTAAGTTTTATACTATGCCTAATGGAGGTTAGCATTGTTGTTTATAGAGCAGCTATCGGTATGTTTAATAATAGAAAATGCCGTTTTAATATAAAACCTAGGGTATTTCAATCTTGGATGAGACAGGGATGGGGTCTATGTAAATTGTTTGTAATCCTTTTATCAATTTTGTTAATAATGGCAGGAGATATCGAATTAAATCCTGGCCCAAAAATATCATGTTTATCAATTGGACACATAAACGCTAGAAGTTTAGCTAACGAAGAGAAATTTGAAGAAATTTCCTGATTTATTTTGGATAAGAGTTTTGATCTATTTGCGGTATCTGAAACTTGGCTCCACAATAACAGTTCTGACGAACATTTGCACATTCCAGGCTATTACTCTATCATTAGAAAAGACAGGTCTGGTATGCGTGGTGGCGGTGTTGCTTTGTATATAGCACAATCACTAGCATTCAAAAGACGGAATGACCTGGAAAATATGGATTTAGACTTACTTTGGGTTGAAATTAAAATGAAAGGAGTAACTTTGTTGTGTGGGGTGTGTTATAGACCACCTAATAACTCCCTGGAAGAAACCACATTTTTCTTGGACGCTCTCCAGACAGTTATTGATAAAATCCGATTAAACCAACATTTACCTATGATGATTGTAGGCGATCTAAATGCCCATTATGACCGAAATAAATTACTAAGTACCACGTTTGGTAACCGTTTTTATCAATGGCTCGAGTGCAATGCCCTGTCTCAGATAATCGATGAACCAACTCGTGTGACATACAACACAGTTACAATATTAGACGTTATAATTACTAATTGCCCTAGATATTTTGTGAGCCAAGGAACGTTTAGTCCACCCACGAACTGCGATCATTCCTATATCTATGCAAAAATGAGTTTTACACATTCTAAACCAAAAGCTTTCAAAAGACACATATGGGACTTTGCCAACATTAACATGACAATGCTAAATGAGGATCTTTCGAATATCAATTGGGAAAATTGTATTAGAGATTCTACCCAGATTGATAATGTTTATGGAAACTGGTTTCGGCACTTTCGATTTATAATTGATAAATACATCCCAAATAAAATAGTTGTAATACGACCTCGGGATAAACCTTGGATGATATCAGCGGTACGAACTGCAATTCGAAAAAGAAATAGATTATTAAAACAATATAGTAAAAGGAAAACTGACTTCCTCTGGCGCCGTTACAAAAATCAGAGAAATTATACAACGTGGTTAATCCGCGAAGCTAAAACTTCGTATTACCGTAAACTAAATAATATATTATCAGATCCCTCGATAGGTCCAAAGAAGTGGTGGAGTTATATTAAATCCACTCTTAAATATAAAAAAAATTATACATCTATACCACCTATTAAAAAGGGCGCTGAGCTTGTTTTTCACCCAAAAGAAAAAGCGGACTTATTCAATGACTACTTTGTTAATCAGTCAAGAATTAACGATAGTAATTGTCAGTTACCGTTATTAACTTATTTCCAGTCTGATAAAACATTATCAATAATTCATACAACAGAAGAAGTTCTGATGTCTGGAGAGGGTCGATATTACAAAAGTTGTGGTCCTGACGGTATTGGAAACAAGATCCTCAACTAGCAGTAGTGGCATTCATAAATCATTTACAAATCTTCTAAATCTAAGCTTTCAAAAAGGAGAATATCCTACTGAATGGAAAAGAGCTAATGTAAGTCCTATTTACAAAAAAGACGACAGCCAATATAAAGAGAATTACCGTCCCATATCCCTTCTTCCATCTATTTCAAAAATATCAGAAAAAATCGTATTTGCAAGGCTGTATGAATTCTTATTAGAAATACATTTCCTTAGTGATTTTCAGTCTGGATTCAGACCTGGGGATAGTACTGTTAACAAATTAACCTATATTGTTCATGTAATTTACCAAGCCTTGGATATGGGGAAAGAAGTACGTATGGTTTTTCTTGATTTCACTAAAGCATTTGATCGGGTATGGCATAAGGGTTTACTCTACAAATTGCAAACTCTTGGGCTGAAAGACCCCCTTCTAAGTTGGTTTCGTAGTTATTTAACAGACCGAAAACAAAGAGTTGTTATCGATGGGCAGACTTCAGGTTGGTTAAACACTGAAGCTGGTGTCCCACAGGGATCAGTGCTCGGGCCATTACTTTTTCTTATATATATTAACGATATTGGTGTAGATATTGTATCCAACTGTTTTCTTTACGCTGACGATACATCTCTATTTGACATAACTGACGACCCAATAAGTTCTTCTTTAAAATTAAATTCGGATCTTAATAAAATTAGTCAGTGGTGTAAACAGTGGCTAATGGAGATGAATCCTTCTAAATGTGAAAGTATTACATTTTCAAAAAACTTTCTGGACAAGTACATCCCACACTATATTTAAATGGGAATACTTTAAGAGAAGTTAATTCTCATACTCATCTAGGGCTGAAATTTACGTCAAATTTTACATGGAATCACCATATTCAAAGTATACACAAAAAAGCTAGCAAGATGATAAATCTCTTAAAAAGTGAAAAATATAAGCTTCATAGATCAACTCTTATATCATTATATAAAAGTCTTATTAGACCTCTGATGGAATATGCTGACGTCATTTGGGACGGATGTACTGAAAGGGAAGCAAATCTTTTAGAAGGAATACAGAATGAATCGGCTCGTATAGTTACAGGAGCAATGAAAGGAACAAATAGGGTACGATTATTGAACGGAATTTATGCTGGGAAGATCTAAAAACTAGAAGATTTTTACATAAATTATCGTTGCTTTATAAAATAATAAACTGCCTCACTCCATCCTATCTCCGCGATCTTTTACCTCCATATGTCCATCAGAGAACTGATTATCATCTTAGATTTGATGAAAACTTCACTTATATTCCTACTAGTACCGAATATTTTAAAAAATCCTTTTTCCCGTCAGCAATTGCAGCCTGGAACGGGCTTGATAAAAACTTGTGCAATGTGGAACCATTATCACTATTCAAAAGTAAACTACGTAATACATTTCATGGAATGCAATATAATACTCTCTATAATACCTCGTTAAATCGATTCAGTTCAATATTACATAGCAGACTTCGTCTAGGTCACTGTGCGTTGAATTCCTATTTATACAGTATTAACTGTGCAATTTCTCCGTATTGTAAATGTAGATGGGGAATAGTTGAATCAATTATACATTTCTTTTTGCACTGTCCTCGATATGCTGCTCAGCGACAATGCTTACTTTCCTCGTCTGCACAGTTGCTCCACGCCACCTGGTTAAGTTTATTGGAGGATCAGATAGTTGAAACATTTCTATTTGGTTCAGAAACGCCTGGTTATGAAGAAAATCAAATTTTGATGCGGAATGTTCAACTGTTTATCCTTCAAACCAAGAGATTCACCAGTTTAATTGAATATTAATATGTAATAATTTATCTCGAGATTTTGAAATCTCTTCTCACAGCTAACTATTCTCTTTCTCTTTATTAATCACCTATATTTGTGTATCTTTTATTTAAACACGATGTACTCCTTAGTTCTATATAATTCAACATGATTTCCTTCGATGAGCTTAGCTCTTGGAGAAAATGTTGAGAATCTAAATATGTTTAAATAAAAAAAAAAAATATGGTCAAAATCATCATAATGATCATCATAGTTGCCATAGCAACCATCATTTATGATGAATAATATGCTAATTATGATAAAGATCATCATAATGATCATCATAGTTGCAATTGCAACCATCATTTATTATGATGAATATGCTATTTATGGTCAAAATCATCATAATGATCATAATGGTTGCCATGGCAACTATCATTTATTATGATTAATATGCTAATTATGATCAATATCATCATAATGATCATCATAGTTGCCATGACAACCATAATTTATTAAGATTAATATGCTAATTATGGTCAAAATCATCATAATGATTATCATGGTTGCAATGGCAACTATCATTTGTTATGAATAATATGCTAATTATGATCAAGATCATCATATTGATCATCATAGTTGCAATAGCAACAGTAATTTATTATGATTAATATGCTAATTATAATCAAAATCATCATAATGAGCATCATAATTGCCATAACAACCATCATTTATTATGATTAATTTGCTAATTATAATCAAGATCATTATAATGATCATCATAGTTGCCATGGCAACCATCATTTATTATAAATAAAATGCTAATTATGATCAAAATCATAATAATGAGCATCATGGTTGCCATGGCAACTATCATTTACTATGATTAATATGCTAATTATGATCAAGACCATCATAATGATCATCATAGTTGTTATAGCAACCATCATTTATTATGAATAATATGCTAATTATGATCAAAATCATCATAATGATCATAATGGTTGCCATTACAAACATAATCTATTATGATTAATTTGCTAATTATGATCAAGATCATTATATTGATCATCATAGTTGCCATAACAACCATAATTTATTATGATTAATATGCTAATTATGATCAAAATCATCATAATGAGCATCATAGTTGCCATGGCAACCATCATTTATTACCATTAATATGCTAATTATGATCAAAATCATCATAAAGAGAATCATAGTTTCCATATCAAATATCATTTATTATGATTAATATGCTAATTATAATCAAAATCATCACAATGATCATCATAGTTGCCATAGCAACCATCATTTATTATGATTAATATGCTAGTTATTATCAAAATCCTCATAATGATCATCATAGTTGCTATGGCAACTATCATTTATTATGATTAATATGCTAATTATGATCAAGATCAACATAATGATCATCATAGTTGCCATTGCAATCATCATTTATTATGATTAATATGCTATATAAGAACAAAATCATCATAATGAGCATCATAGTTGTAATGGCAACCATCATTTATAATAATTAATATGCTAATCAACATCAAGATCATCATAATGATCATCATAGTTGCAATGGCAAGCATAATTTATTATGATTAATATTTTAATTATGGTCAAAATCATCATAATGATCATCATAGTTGCAATGGCAAGCATAATTTATGATGATTAATATGCTAATTAACATCAAGATCATCATAATGATAATCATAGTTGCAATGGCAAGCATAATTTATTATGATTAATATTTTAATTATGGTCAAAATCATCATAATGATCATCATAGTTGCAATAGCAAGCATAATTTTTTATGATTAATATGCTAATTAT
The DNA here is from genome assembly GCF_004324835.1 of Dendronephthya gigantea. NCBI lineage: Eukaryota > Metazoa > Cnidaria > Anthozoa > Malacalcyonacea > Nephtheidae > Dendronephthya > Dendronephthya gigantea. The sequence continues at coordinate 44,277 of NW_021163282.1, read as the reverse complement.
GATTAAATAACATCATATTGAGCATCTTGGTCCATAGCAACCATCATTTATTATGAATAACATGCTAATTATTATCAAAATCATCATAATGATTATTACGGTTGCCATAGCAACCATCATTTATTATGATTAATATAATACTTATGATCAAGATTATCACAATGATCATCATAGTTGCCATGGCAACCATCATTTTATTTGATTAATATGCTAAATATGGTCAAAATCATCATAATTATCATCATTGTTGCCCAGGCAACTATCATTTATTATGATTAATATGCTAATTATGATCAAGATCATTATAATGATCATAATAGTTGCCATTGCAACCATCATTTATTATAAATAATATGCTAATTATGATCAAAATCATCATAATGAGCATCATGGTTTCCATTGCGACCGTAATTTATTCTGAATAATATGCTATATATGATCAAGATCATCATAATGATCATCATAGTTACCATTGCAACTAACATTTATTATGATTAATATGCTATTTATGATCAAAATCATCATAATGAGCATCACATGATGCCATTGCAACCATCATTTATTATGATTAATATGCTAATTATGATCAAGATCATGATAATGATCATTATAGTTGTAATGGCAACCATTATTTATTATAAATAATATGCTAATTATGATGAAAATCATCATAATGAGCATCATGGTGGCCATGGCAACCATCATTTATTATGATTAATATGCTAATTATGATCTAGATCATCATAATGATCATCATAGTTGCCATTGCAACCATAATTTATTTTGATTAATATGCTAATTATGATCAAAGTCATCATAATGAGCATCATAATTGCCATTGCAACCATCATTTATTATGATTAATATGCTAGTTATGAACAAGATCATCATAATGAACATCATAGTTGCCATAGCAACCATAATTTTTTATGATTAATATGCTAATTATGATCACAATCATCATAATGAGCATCATGGTTGCAATAGAACCATCATTTATTACGATTAATATGCTAATTTTAATCAAAATAATGATAATGAGCATCATGGTTGTTATATCAACCATCATATATTATAATTAATATGCTAATTATGATCAAGATTATCACAATGATCATCACAGTTGTCATGGCAACCATAATTTATTATCATTAATATGCTTAATATGGTCAAAATCATCATAATGATCATCATAGTTGCCATGGCACCCATCATTTATTATGATTTTTATGCAAATTATGTTAAAAATCATCATAATGATCATCATAGTTGGCATTGCAACCATCATTTATTATGATTAATATGCTAATTATGATCAAAATCATCATAATGAGCATCATGGTTGCCATGGAAACCATCATTTGTTATGATTAATATGCTAATTATGATCAAAATCATCATAATGAGCATCATGGTTGGCATAGCAACCATCATTTATTATGAATAATATGCTAATTATGAACAACATTATCACAATGTTCATCATAAATGCCATGGCAACCATCATTTATGATGATTAATATGCTAAATATGGTTAAAATCATCATAATGATCATCATAGTTGCAATAGCAACCATAATTTATTATGATTAATATGCTAATTATGATCAAGATCATCATAAGGTCATCATAGTTGCCATAACAACCATAATTTATTATGAATAATATGCTAATTATGATCAAAATCATCATAATGAGCATCATGGTTGCCATGGCAACCATCGTTTATTATGATTAATATGGTAATTATGATCAAGATTATCACATTGATCATCATAGTTGCCATGGCAACCATCATTTATTATGATTAATATGCTAAATATGGTCAAAATCATCATAATGATCATCATAGTTGCCATAGCAACCATCATTTACCATGATTAATATGCTAATTATGATCAAGATCATAATAAAGATCATCATAGTTGCCATGGCAACTATCATTTATTATGAATAATATGCTAATTATGATCAAGATCATCATAATGAGCATCATAGTTGCAATGGCAACCATCATTTATTATGATTAATATGCTTATTATAATTAAGATTATCACAATGATCATCATAGTTTTCTTAGCAACCATCATTTATTATGATTAATATGCTAAATATGGTCAAAATCATCATACTGATCATCATAGCTGCTATGGCAACTATAATTTATTATGATTATTATGCTAATTATGATCAAGATCATCATAATGATCATCATAGTTGCCACTGCAACCGTCATTTTTTTTATGATTAATATGCTAAAAAGCGTGTCAAGCGCGTGTTACCAAACATATTATATCTTAATGCCAGATCTCTTTTAAATAAGATAGACGAATTGTCAGTTATTATTAACCAACAAAATGCTGATGTGATTATGGTGACAGAAACCTGGCTGACGGACGCGATGCCCGACGCGGCTCTTCATATTTCTGGTTTTACTATAGTTAGGCGAGATAGGTCAATTCGAAGAGGAGGAGGCGTAGCTATATATATAAGAGAATCACTTCCCTTCAAAATTCGACATGATTTCCATAATCTTGACTATGAATGCCTTTGGATTACCCTCAGACCAAAATGGCTTCCAAGAAAAATTTCTAAATTAGCACTTGCGTGTGTTTATCTACCACCATCAATGAATACCGAAACAATTGAAAGGTTTTATGAATATATTTGCCAGTGTTATGACAGTCTAATTAGTGAGAGTCCAGATACATCAATAACTGTTACTGGGGATTTCAATCCAGAAAGTAATGGGTTTCAGGAACGTGTCCTTAAAAACCATTGTAAGTTAAAACAAGTAGTTAAAACGCCAACCAGAGGGAATGCAATTCTGGACTTGATCCTGACCAATGCCCATTTGTTCTATGAAAGACCAATATCATTGGCACCGATTGGCTTTTCAGATCATTGTGCTATTATATGGAAATCTAAAGAACAAACCCAAAGCAAAAATGAGGTGAAAAAGATCACAGTGAGACCCATCAAAGAAGCAAGGTTGTTTACGTTTGAAGAATGTATCGGACAAGAGACGTGGTCAGCGGTTTATGATGCTCCATGTATTGACACCAAGGTAAACGCTTTTTTATCGATCACTAATGCAATGATTGATAACTGTTTTCCAACCAAAACTGTGAAGGTCCATAAAGATGATAAGCCCTTTATGACTGGGAGGATTAAACAAATGATATCAAATAGAAATAAAATGTACGGATGCGGGAGAATGGACGAGTATAAATCGCTTCGTAATAAAATTGTTAGAGAAATTCGGAAAGCGAAACAAAAGTATTACAGTGAGAAAATCAAACCTGCTCGATGTTCTAATTCGAAGCAGTGGTGGAATAATATTAAAAACATTATTGGGAAGAATAAACAGGATTTTGTCCTAAGTAACCCAGAATCTGATACCCCACTAAATCCAAAAGATACAGCTAATCTAATGAACGAGTACTTTACCAGTCTTACTAGTAATTACCCTGAAGTACATGATAATTGGCTTAATTTTGGAACGGATGAGCAATTACCGAACGTAACTGTAGACAGTGTAGCAAAAAAGTTAAGTAAACTTAACCCGAATAAAGCAAGTGGTCTGTTTGACCCAAATGTGAAGATAATAAAACTTTTTGCGAAATATTTCGCTGAACCGTTAAGCTACATTTTTAATGAGTCATTTACCTCCAGAATATTCCCAGACATTTGGAAAATCTCAAAGGTGTGTGGAATCCCAAAAAGTAAACCTTGTGTCGCGGTGGATCTCTTAAGACCTATCTCATTGACGAGTATTTTATCTAAGGTACAAGAATCCTACGCTACTGAATGGATTTACGAGGATGTCCATGATAAGATCAGTGGTAGTCAATTTGGAGGTTTGCCTGGAACGTCGACAATACATGCGTTGATTTACTTGTTACACAAATGGTATAAAGCAATGGATAGCCCAGGAAAGATTGTTCGTATCATGTTTCTTGACTTCCGGAAGGCATATGATCTGATTGATCATAACTTGTTGTTAGATAATTTCATTAAAATTGGCGTTCGTCCGGCCATGGTTGGCTGGTTTGCATCATACCTAACTAATAGATCACAAGTAACGTCCTTCCAAGGAGAGCAGTCCGACCGTAAAAGAGTCAAGGGTGGTGTCCCACAGGGAAGCAAGTTGGGTCCAATCGCTTTTATAATTAAAATAAACCAACTACCAGCGTCTATTGCATCTAATGATCAGGATCAAACACGGAATGCCGTAGAAGAGCAGGATGCAGCGATGTTTATGGACGACACCACAATATCGGAAGTAATCAATGTGATTGATCATTTAGATGATCAACCAATCGGTAATACCCAGGAAAATGTAGATAAAGTGGTACAATTTGCAACGGACGAAGGAATGGAATTGAATGATAAAAAGTGCATGGAGATGATAATTGACTTCAGGAAAAACGTAACCTCGATAGCCCCAATCCTTATTGGTAGCCATAACGTCTCCCGTACAAAATCATACAAGCTATTGGGGATATGGTTAAGTGACGATCTTAAATGGAAAGTAAATACTGAACATATCATTAAAAAAGCGGCTAAGCGTTTGTATTTACTAAAGGTTTTAAAGAATTATGGAGCCCCTACGGGTGATTTGTTATCCTTTTACTGCTCTGTAATCCGCCCTGTGCTAGAATATGGTGCAGAGATTTGGAACGGAGGTTTAACACAAGAACAAAGGAAGAGTATTGAACGTATTCAAAAAAGAGCACTCAGGATAATACACCCAAATCAGGATTATGAGCAAGTAATAGCCGAGACGAACTTGCAAACTCTGCAAAGACGTAGGGACGAATCATGCATATCCTTAATTAAGGAAATGCTGGATCCAAATCATAAACTACATAGCTTATTACCAATGAAAGTAGAACAGGTTAGTCAAAAGGAAACAAGAACTAATAGCCAAACATTATACAACTTCTTTTGTAGAACCGAACGTTTTAAACAAAGTCCTTTGGCCTATTCCATAAGTTTATATAACGCTAAATTAGTTTGTTAGCATATTTTTATAATATTTCTCATGTACTGATAGTTATGTATATAGGTTTTTTATATATAATTGCTGTAAATAATTAGTAAAACCTATTATCTTTTATAGCTATTTGTATTGTAAACATATTGTAATTTAGCGTCATCGCTATTTAAAATGTGTAAATAAACCATTACCATTACCATTACCATTACCATTACCAAATATAGTCATAATTATAATAATGATCATCATAGTTGCCATGGCAACCATCATTTATTATGTTTAATATGCTAATTATGATCAAGATCATCCCAATGATCATCATGGTTGCCATAGCAATTATCATTTATTATGATTAATATGCTAATTATGATCAAAATCATAATAATGAGCATCATGGTTGCAATAGCAACCATCATTTATTATGATTAATATGCTAATTATGATCAAAATCAGCATAATGATCATCATGGTTGATATGGGAACCATCATTTATTATGATTAATATGCTAATTATGATCAAGATCATCATAATGATCATCATAGTTGCCATTGCAACCATCATTTTTTTTAATTAATATGCTATATATGATCAAAATCATCACAATGATCATCATAGTTGCCATGGCAACCATCATTTATTATTATTAATATGTTAAATATGGTCAAAATCATCATAATGATCATCATAGTTGCTATGGCAACCATCATTTATTATGATTAATGTGCCAATTATGATCAAGATCGTCATAATGATCATCATAGTTGCTATGGAAACCATAATTTATTATTAATAATATGCTAATTATGATCAAAATCATCATAATGAGCATCATGATTGCAATAGCAACCATCATTTATTATGATTAATATGCTAATTATGATCAAGATCAAAATATTGATCATCATAGTTGCCATGGCAACCATCATATATTATGATTAATATGCTAATTTTGATCAAAATCAGTATAATGATCATCATGGTTGTCATGGCCACTATCATTTATTATGAATGATATGCTAAATATGATCAACAACATCATAATGATCATCATAGTTGCCATAGCAACCATCATTTCTTATGATTAATATACTAATTATGATCAAAATCATCATAATAATCATCATAGTTGCCATGGCAACCATCATTTCTTATGATTAATATACTAATTATGATCAAAATCATCATAATGAGCATCATGGTTGCCATTGCAACCATCATTTATTATGATTAATATGCTAATTATGATCAAGATCATCATAGTGATCATCATAGTTTTCATAGCAACCATCTTTTATTACGATTAATATGCAAATTATGATAAAAATCATCATAATTAATATCATGGTTGCCATAGCAACCATCATTTATTATTACTAATTTGCTAATTATGATCAAGATCATCAAAATGATCATCATATTTGCCATGGCAACCATAATTTATTTTGAATAATATGCTAATTATGATCAAGATCATCATAATGATCATCATGGTATCCATGGTAAGTAATATTTATTATGACTAATATGCTATTATGATCAAAATCATCATAATGAGCATCATGGTTGCAAATGAAACCATCATTTATTATGATTAATATGCTAATTATGATCAAAATCATCATAATGATCATCATAGTTCTTATAGCAACCATAATTTATTATGATTAATATGCTAATTATGATCAAAATCATCATAATGAGCATCATGGTTGCCATAGCAACAAACATTTATTATGATTAATATGCTAATTATGATCAAGATCATCATAATGATCATCATAGTTGCCATGGCAACTATCATTTATTATAATAATATGCTAATTATGATCAAAATCAACCTAATGATCATCATAGTTTCCACGGCAACCATAATTTATAATGATTAAAATGCTAATTATGATCAAAATCATCATAGTTGCCATAGCAACAATCATTTATTATGATTAATATGCTAATTATGATCAAGATCATCATGATGATCATCATAGTTGCTATTGCAACCATAATTTATTATGAATAATATGCTAAATATGATCAAAATTATCATATTGAATATGATAGTTTCCATAGCAACCATCATTTACTATGAATAATATGCTAATTATGATCAAGATCATCATAATGATCATCATGGTTGCAATAGCAACCATCATTTATTATGATTAATATGCTAATTATGATCAAAATCATCATAATGATCATCGTAGTTCCTATAGCAACCATAATTTATTATGATTAATATGCTAATTATGATCAAAATCATCATAATGAGCATCATGGTTGCCATAGCAACCATCATTTATAATGATTAATATGCTAATTATGATCAAGATCATCAAAATGATCATCATAGTTGCCATAGCAACCATCGTTTATAATAATTAATATGCTAATTATGATCAAAATCGTCCTAATGATCATCATGGTTTCCACGGCAACCATAATTTAATAATATTAATATGCTAATTATGATCAAAATCATCATAATGAGGATCATGGTTGCCATAGCAAATATCATTTATTATGATTAATATGCTAATTATGGTAAAGATCATCATGATTATCATCATAGTTGCCATAGCAACCATCATTAATTACGATTAATATGCTAATTATGATCAAAATCATCATAATGATCATCATAGTTGCCATAGCAACCATAATTTTTTATGAATAATATGCTAATTATGATCAAGATTATGATGATCTTGATCATAATTACCATATTGGTCATAATAAATGATGGTTGCTATGGCAACCATGATGATCATTATGCTGATTTTGATCATAATTAGCATATTAATCATAAAAAATTATGGTTGCCATGGCAACCATGATGATCATTATGATGATTTTGACCATAATTAGCACATCAATTATAATAATTTATGGTTGCCATAGGAACTATGATGATGATTATGATGATCTTGATCATAATTAGCATATTAATCATAATAAATGATGGTTGCTATGGCAACTTTGTTGATCATTATGATGATCTTGATCATAATTAGCATATTAATCATAATAAATGAAGGTTGCTATGGCAACTATGATGATCATTATGATGATCTTGATCATATTTATCATATTAATCATAATAAACAATGGTTGATATAGCAACAATGATGATCATTATGATGATCTTGATAATAATGAGCATATTAGTCATAATAAATGATGGTTGCTATGGCAACTATGATGATCATTATAATGATTTTGACCATAATTAGCACATTAATCATAATAAATTATGGTTGCAATGGAAACTATGATGATCATTATGATTATCTTAATGATAATTAGCATATTAATCATAATAAATGATGGTTGCCATGGCAACAATGATGCTCATTATGATGATTTTGATCATAATTAGCATATTAATCATAATAAATTATGGTTCCTATGGCAACCATGATGATCATTAGGATGATTTTGATCATATATAGCATATTAATTATAATAAATGACGGTTGCTATGGCAACTATGATGCTCATTATGATGATCTTGATCATAATTAGCATATTAATCATAAAAAATGATGGTTGCTATGGCAACTATGATACTCACTATGATGATTTTGATCACAATTAGCATATTATTTAATAATAAATTATGGTTACCATGGCAACCATGATGATCATTATGATGATTTTGATTATCATTAGCATATTAATCATAATAAATGATGGTTGCCATGGCAACTATGATGATCATTTTGATGATCATGATCATAATTAGCATATTAATCATAATAAATTATGCTTGCTATGGCAACCATGATGCTCATTATGATGATTTTGATCATATTTAGCATATTAATCATAATAAATCATGGTTGATATGGCAACCATGATGATCAGTATGCTGATTTTGATCATAACTAGCATATTGTTCATAATAAATGATGGTTTCCATGGCAACTATGATGATCATTATGATGATCTTGATCATAATTAGTATATTAATCATAATAAATGATGGTTGCTATGGCAACCATGTTGCTCATCATGATGATTTTGATTATAATTAGCATAATATTCATAATAAATTATGGTTGCCGTGCCAAATATGATGATCATTAGGATGATTTTGATCCTATTTAGCATATTAATTATAAAAAAAATGGTTGCCATGGCAACTATGATGATCATTATGATAATTTTGATCATAATCAGCATATTAATCATAATAAATGATGGTTGCTATGGCAGCTATGATGATCATTATGATGATATTGATCATATTTTGCATATTATTCACAAAAAATAATAGTTGCTATGGCAACCATGATGATCATTATGCTGATTTTGATCATAATTAGCATATTATTCATAATAAATGATGGTTGCCATGGAAACCATTATGATCATTATGATTATTTTGACCATAATTAGCACAATAATCATAATAAGTGATGGTTGCTATGGCAACCATGAAGCTCATTATGATGATTTTGATCATAATTATTATATTTTTCATATTAAATGATGGTTGCCATGGCAACTATGATGATCATTATGATGATCTTGATCATAATTAGCATATTATTCATAATAAATGATGGTTGCCATGGCAACTATGATGATCATTATGATGATCTTGATCATGATTGGCATATTAATCATAATAAATTAGAGTTGCTATGGGAACTATGATAATCATTATGATGATCTTGATCATAATTATCATATTAATCATAATAAATTATGGTTGCCATGACAACCATGATGCTCACTATGATGATTTTAATCACATTTAGCATATTAATCATAATAAATTATGGTTACCATGGCAACCATGATTATCTCTATGATGATCTTGATCATCATTAGCATATTAATCACAATATATGATGGTTGCTATGGCAACCATAATGCTCATTATGATGAGTTTGATCATAATTAGCATATTAATCATTATAAATGATGGTTACTATAACAACTATGATGATCATTATGATGATCTTGATCATAATTAGCATATTAATCATAATAAATTATAGTTGCCATAGCAAACATGATGCTCATTATGATGATTGATCATAATTAGCATATTAATCATAATAAATGATGGTTGCTATGGCAACTTATGATGATCATTATGATGATCTTGATCATAATTAGCATATTAATCATAATAAATGATGGTTGCCATTGCAACCATCATGCTCATTATGATGATTTTGATCATAATTAGCATATTATTCATAACAAATTATGGTTGCTGTGGCAACTATGATGATCATTAGGATGATTTTGATCATAATTACAATAAGAATTATAATAAATGATGGTTGCCATGGCAACCATGATGATCATTAGGATGATCTTGATCATAATTAGCATATTATTATAATAAATGATGGTTGCAATGGCAACTATGATGATCATTATGATGATCTTGATCATAAATAGCATATTAATCATAATAAATGATAGTTGCTATTGCAACCATTATGCTCATTATGATGATTTTGATCATAAGTAGCATATTAATCATAATAAATTATGGTTGCCGTGGAAACTATGATGATCATTAGGATGATTTTGATCCTATTTAGCATATTAATTATAAAAAAATGGTTGCCATGGCAACTATGATGATCATTATGATAATTTTGATCATAATCAGCATATTAATCATAATAAATGATGGTTGCTATGGCAGCTATGATGATCATTATGATGATATTGATCATATTTTGCATATTATTCACAAAAAATAATAGTTGCTATGGCAACCATGATGATCATTATGCTGATTTTGATCATAATTAGCATATTATTCATAATAAATGATTGTTGCCATGGAAACCATGATGATCATTATGATTATTTTGACCATAATTAGCACAATAATCATAATAAGTGATGGTTGCTATGGCAACCATGAAGCTCATTATGATGATTTTGATCATAATTATTATATTTTTCATATTAAATGATGGTTGCCATGGCAACTATGATGATCATTATGATGATCTTGATCATAATTAGCATATTATTCATAATAAATGATGGTTGCCATGGCAACTATGATGATCATTATGATGATCTTGATCATGATTGGCATATTAATCATAATAAATTAGAGTTGCTATGGGAACTATGATAATCATTATGATGATCTTGATCATAATTAGCATATTAATCATAATAAATTATGGTTGCCATGACAACCATGATGCTCACTATGATGATTTTAATCACATTTAGCATATTAATCATAATAAATTATGGTTACCATGGCAACCATGATTATCTCTATGATGATCTTGATCATCATTAGCATATTAATCACAATATATGATGGTTGCTATGGCAACCATGATGCTCATTATGATGAGTTTGATCATAATTAGCATATTAATCATTATAAATGATGGTTACTATAACAACTATGATGATCATTATGATGATCTTGATCATAATTAGCATATTAATCATAATAAATGATAGTTGCAATAGCAACCACGATGCTCATTATGATGATTTTGATCATAATTAGCAAATTAATCATAATAAATGATGGTTGCTATGGCAACTATGATGATCAATATGATGATCTTGATCATAATTAGCATATTAATCATAATAAATGATGGTTGCCATTGCAACCATCATGCTCATTATGATGATTTTGATCATAATTAGCATATTATTCATAACAAATTATGGTTGCTGTGGCAACTATGATGATCATTAGGATGATTTTGATCATAATTACAATAAGAATTATAATAAATGATGGTTGCCATGGCAACCATAATGATCATTAGGATGATCTTGATCATAATTAGCATATTATTATAATAAATGATGGTTGCAATGGCAACTATGATGATCATTATGATGATCTTGATCATAAATAGCATATTAATCATAATAAATGATAGTTGCTATTGCAACCATTATGCTCATTATGATGATTTTGATCATAAGTAGCATATTAATCATAATAAATTATGGTTGCCGTGGAAACTATGATGATCATTAGGATGATTTTGATCCTATTTAGCACATTAATTATAAAAAAATGGTTGCCATGGCAACTATGATGATCATTATGATAACTTTAATCATAATCAGCATATTAATCATAATAAATGATGGTTGCTATGGCAGCTATGATGATCATTATGATGATATTGATCATATTTTGCATATTATTCACAAAAAATAATAGTTGCTATGGCAACCATGATGATCATTATGCTGATTTTGATCATAATTAGCATATTATTCATAATAAATGATGGTTGCCAAGGAAACCATGATGATCATTATGAATATTTTGACCATAATTAGCACAATAATCATAATAAGTGATGGTTGCTATGGCAACCATGAAGCTCATTATGATGATTTTGATCATAATTATTATATTTTTCATATTAAATGATGGTTGCCATGGCAACTATGATGATCATTATGATGATCTTGATCATAATTAGCATATTATTCATAATAAATGATGGTTGCCATGGCAACTATGATGATCATTATGATGATCTTGATCATGATTGGCATATTAATCATAATAAATTAGAGTTGCTATGGGAACTATGATAATCATTATGATGATCTTGATCATAATTAGCATATTAATCATAATAAATTATGGTTGCTATGACAACCATGATGCTCACTATGATGATTTTAATCACATTTAGCATATTAATCATAATAAATTATGGTTACCATGGCAACCATGATTATCTCTATGATGATCTTGATCATTATTAGCATATTAATCACAATATATGATGGTTGCTATGGCAACCATGATGCTCATTATGATGAGTTTGATCATAATTAGCATATTAATCATTATAAATGATGGTTACTATAACAACTATGATGATCATTATGATGATCTTGATCATAATTAGCATATTAATCATAATAAATGATAGTTGCAATAGCAACCACGATGCTCCTTATGATGATTTTAATCATAATTAGCAAATTAATCATAATAAATGATGGTTGCTATGGCAACTATGATGATCAATATGATGATCTTGATCATAATTAGCATATTAATCATAATAAATGATGGTTGCAATGGCAACCATCATGCTCATTATGATGATTTTGATCATAATTAGCATATTATTCATAACAAATTATGGTTGCTGTGGCAACTATGATGATCATTAGGATGATTTTGATCATAATTACAATAAGAATTATAATAAATGATGGTTGCCATGGCAACCATGATGATCATTAGGATGATCTTGATCATAATTAGCATATTATTATAATAAATGATGGTTGCAATGGCAACTATGATGATCATTATGATGATCTTGATCATAAATAGCATATTAATCATAATAAATGATAGTTGCTATTGCAACCATTATGCTCATTATGATAATCTTGATCATAATTAGCATATTATTCATAATAAATGATTGTTGCCATGGCAACTATAATGCTCATTATGATGATTTTGATCATAATTATCATAGTATTCATAATAAATGATGGTTGCCATGGCAACTATGATCATCATTATGATGATCTTGATCATAATTAGCATATTAATCATAATAAATGATAGTTGCCATGGCAACCATGATACTCATTATGATGATTTTGATCATAATTAGCATATTAATCATAATAAATGATGGTTGCCATGGCAACTATAATGATCAATATGATGATCTTGATCATAATTAGCATATTAATCATAATAAATATTGGTTGCCATGTTAACCATCATGCTCATTATGATGATTTTGATGATAATTAGCATATTATTAATAACAAATTATGGTTGCTGTTGCAACCATGATGATCATTATGATGATTTTGATCATAATTAGCATATGAAATATAATAAATGATGGTTACCGTGGCAACCATGATGATCATTATGATGATCTTGATCATAATTAGCATATTATTCATAATAAATGATGGTTGCAATGGCAACTATGATAATCATTATGATGATCTTGATCATAATTAGCATATTATTCATAATAAATGATGGTTGCAATGGCAACTATGATGATCATTATGATCATCTTGATCACGAATAGCATATTAATCATAATAAATAACGGTTGCCATAACAAACATGATGCTCATTATGATTATTGTGATCATAATTAGCATATTAATCATAATAAATGATGGTTGCCATGGAAACTATGATGATCATTATGATGGTCTTGATCATAATTAGCATATTAATCATAATAAATGATGGTTGCTATGGCAACCATGATGATCAATATGCTGATTTTGATCATATTTAGCATATTAATTATCATAAATTATTGTTGCCATGGCAACTATGATGCTCATTATGATGATCTTGATCATAATTAGCATATTAATCATCATAAATTATGCTTGCTATGGCAACCATGATGCTCATTATGATGATTTTGATCATAATTAGCATATTAATCATAATAAATCATGGTTGCCATGGCAACTATGATGATCATTATGATTATCTTGATCATAATTAGCATTTTAATCATAATAAACGATGTTTTATATAGCAACCATGATGCCTATTATGATGATTTTGATCATAATTATCATATTAATCAGTGTAAATGATGGTTGCTATAACAACTATGATCATTATGATGATCTTGATCATAACTAGCATATTAATCATAATAAATGATAGTTGATATGGCAACCTTGATGCTCATAATCATGATTTTGTTCATAATTAGCATATTAATAATCATAATAAATTATGGTTGATATGGCAACCATGATGCTGATTAGATGATTTTGATCACAATTAGCATATTAATCATAATAAATTATGGTTACCATGGCAAGTTTGATGATCATTATGATGGTCTTGTTCATAATTAGCATATTAATCATAATAAACGATGGTTGATATAGCAACCATGATGCTTATTATGATGATTTTGATCATATTTAGCATATTAATCATTATAAATGATATTTGCTATAACAACTATGATGATCATTATGAAATTTTGATCATAATTAGCATATTAATCATAATAAATGATAGTTGCCATGGCAAACTTGATGCTCATTATGATGATTTTGTTCATAATTAGCATATTAATCAATATAAATGATGGTTGCTATGGCAACAATTATGATCATTATGATGATCTTGATCATAATTAGCATATTTTTGAAATAATTAATGGTTACCATGGCAAGCATGATGATCATTAGGATGATCTTGATCATAATTAGCATATTAATCATAATATATGATGGTTGCCATGGCAACTATGATGCTCATTATGATGATTTTTATCATAATTAGCATATTAATTATTATAAATGATGGTTGCTATAACAACTATGATGATCATTATGATGATCTTGATCATAAGTAGCATATTAATCATAATAAATGATAGTTGCCATGGCAACCTTGATGCTGATTATGATGATTTGGTTCATAATTAGCATATTAATCATTATAAATGATGGTTGATATGGCAACTATGATGATCAATATGATGATCTTGGTCATAATTAGCCTATTATTCATAATAAATGATGGTTCTTATGGCAACCATTATGCTCATTTTGATGATTTTGATCATAATTAGCATATTAATCATAATAAATTATGTTTGCCATTGCAACTATGATGATCAATATGATGATCTTTATCACAATTTGCATATTAATCATAATAAATGATGGTTGCTATGGCAACAATGATGCTCATTATGATGATTTTGATCATAATTAGCATATTAATCATAATAAATTATGGTTGCTGTGGAAACCATGATGATCATTAGGATGATTTTGATCATAATTAGCATATTATTATAAAACATGATGGTTGTTATGGCAACCATGATGATAATTATGATTATCTTGATCATAATTAGCATATTAATCTTAATAAATAATGGTTACGATGGCATATTTGATGATCATTATGATGATCTTGATCATAATTAGCATATTAATCATAACAAATGATAGTAGCTATTGCAACTATGATACTCATTATGATGATGTTGATTATAAATAGCATATTATTCATAATAAATGATGGTTGCCATGGCAACTATGATGATCATTATGATTATCGTGATCATAATTAGCATATTAATCATAATAAACGATGGCTGATATAGCAACCATGATGCTTATTATGATGATTTTGATCATAATTAGCATATTAATCATTATAAATGACTGTAGCTATAACAACTATGATGATCATTATGATGATTTTGATCATAATTAGCATATTATTGAAATAAATAATTGGTTACCATGGCAACCATGATGATCATTAGGATGATCTTGATCATAATTAGCATATTAATCATAATAAATGATGGTTGCCATGGCAACTATGATGCTCATTATGATGATTTTTATCATAATTAGCATATTAATTATTATAAATGATGGTTGCTATAACAACTATGATGATCATTATGATGATCTTGATCATAAGTAGCATATTAATCATAATAAATGATAGTTGCCATGGCAACCTTGATGCTGATAATGATGATTTTGATCATAATTAGCATATTAATCATAATAAATTATGTTTGCCATTGCAACTATGATGATCAATATGATGATCTTTATCACAATTTGCATATTAATCATAATAAATGATGGTTGCTATGGCAAGCATGATGCTCATTATGATGATTTTGATCATAATTATCATATTATTTATAATAAATGGTGGTTGCTATGGCAACTATGATGATCATTATGATGATCTTGATCATAATTAGCATATTAATCATAACAAACTATGCTCACTATGGCAACCATGATGCTCATTATGATAATTTTGATCATAATTAGCATATTAATCATAATAAATCATGGTTGCTATGGCAACCATGATAATCATTATGATGATCTTGATCATAATTAGCATATTAATCATAATTAATGATGGTTGCTATGGCAACTATGATGATCATTATGATGATCTTGAACATAATTAGGATATTAATAATAATAAATTATGGTGGCTATCGCAACTATGATGCTCATCATGATGATGTTGATTATAAATAGCATATTATTCATAATAAATGATGGTTGCAATGGCAACTATGATGATCATTATGATTATCTTGATCATAATTAGCATATTAATCATAATAAACAATGGTTGATATCGCAAACATGATGCTTTTTATGATGTTTTGATCATTTATATCATACTTTTTATATTAAATGATGGTTGCCGTGGCAACTATGATGATCATTATGATGATATTTATCATAATTAGCATATTAATCATAATAAATTATGCTTGCTGTGGCAACTATGATGATCATTATGATGATCTTGATCATAATTAGCATATTAATCATAATAAATGATGGTTGCTATGGCAACCAGGATGATCATTATGATGATTTTGATCATAATTAGCATATTAATCATAATAAATTATGGTTGCTATGGCAACTATGATGATCATTATGATGATCTTGATCATAATTAGCATATTAATAATAATAAATGATGGTTGCCATAGCAACCACGATGCTCATTATGATGATCTTGATCATAGTTAGCATATTAATCATAATAAATCATGGTTACTATGGCAACTATGATGATCATTATGATGATCTTGACCATAATTGGCATATTATTCATAATAAATCATGTTTACCATGGCAACCATGATTATAATTATGATAACCTTGATCATAATTAGCATATTAATCATAATTAATGATGGTTCCCATGGCAACCATGATGCTCATTATGATGATTGTGATCATAATTAGCATATTAATCATAATAAATCATGTTTACCAGGGCAACCATGATGCTCATTATGATGATTTTGAGCATAATTAGCATATTAATCATAATAAATGATGGTTGCCATGGCAACTATGATGATCATTATGATTATCTTGATCATATATAGCATATTAATCATAATAAATGATGGTTGATATGGCAACCATGATGCTCAATATGATGATTTTGACCATATTTAACATATTAAACATAATAAATTATAGTTGCTATGGCATCTATGATGATCGTTATGATGTTGTTGATCATAAATAACATATTAATCATAATAAACGATGGTTGTTATGGCAACCATAGTGACCAATATGCTGATTTTGATCATAATTAGCATATTAATCCTAATAAATGATGGTTGCCATGGCAACTATGATGATCAATATTATGATCTTGATCATAATTAGCATATTAATCATAATAAATGATAGTTGCTATGGCAACCATGATGCTCATCATGATGATTTTGATTATAATAAGCATAATATTCATAATAAATTATGGTTGCCATGGCAACTATGATAATCATTATAATGATCTTGATCATAATTAGCATATTAATCATAATAAATGATAGTTGCTATGGCAACTATGATGCTCATTATGATGATTTTGATCATAATTAACATATTAATCATAATTAATGATGGTTGCTAAAGCAACCGTGATGATCAATATGATGATCTTAATAATACTTAGCATATGAATCATAATAAATGATGGTTGCCATGGCAATTATGATGCTCATTATGATAATTTTGATCATAATTAGCATATTGATCAAAATAAATCATGGTTACCAGGGCAACCATGATGATCAATATGATTATCTTGATCATAATTAGCATATTAATAATAATAAATGATGGTTGCCTTGGCAACCATGATGCTCATTGTGATGATTTTGAACATAATTAGCATATTATTCATAATAAATGATAGTTGCCATGGCAAGTATGATGATCATTATGATTATCTTGATCATATATAGCATATTAATCATAATAAATGATGGTTGCGATGGCAACTATGATGATCATTATGATGATCTTGGTCATAATTAGCATATTAATCATAATAAATTATGTTTGCAATAACAACCATGATGCTCATTATGATAATTTTGATCATAATTAGCATATTAATCATAACAAATAATGGTTGCAATGGCAAGTATGATGATCATTATGATGATCTTGATCATATTTAGTATATTAATCATAATAAATGATGGTTGCCATGCTATGGCAACCATGGTGATCATTATGCGGATTTTAATCATAATTAGCATATTAATCTTAATAAATGATGATTGCCATAGCAACTATGATGATCATTATTATGATCTTGATCATAATTAGCATATTAATAAAAAAAAATGATGGTCGTCATAGCAACCATGATGCTCATTATGATGATTTTGATCATAATTAGTATATTAATCATAATAAATGATGGTTTGCTATGGAGCTATGATGATCATTATGATGATTTTGATCATAATTAGCATATTAATCATAATAAATGATAGTTGCTATGGCAACTATGATGCTCATTATGATGATTTTGATCATAATTAACATATTAATCATAATAAAATTATGGTTACCATGGCAACCATGATGATCATTATGATGATCTTGATAATAATTAGCACATTAATCATAATAAATGATGGTTGCTATATCAACCATGATGATCAATATGCTGATTTTGAATATTTTTAGCATATTAATCATAATAAATTATATTTGCTATGGCAAGTATGATGATCATTATGATTATCTTAATCATATATAGCATATTAATCATAATAAATGATGGTTGCCATGGAAACTATGATGATCATTATGATGATCTTGATCATAATTAGCATATTGATCATAATAAATGATGGTTGCCATGACAACTATGATGATCATTATGATGATCTTGATCATAATTAGCATATTATTCATAATTAATGATGGTTGCTAAAGCAACCATGATGATCAATATGATGATCTTGATAATACTTAGCATATTAATCATAATAAATGATGGTTGCCATGGCAATTATGATGCTCATTATGATAATTTTGATCATAATTAGCATATTGATCAAAATAAATCATGGTTACCAGGGCAACCATGATGATCATTATGATTATCTTGATCATAATTAGCATATTAATAATAATAAATGATGGTTGCCTTGGCAACCATGATGCTCATTGTGATGATTTTGAACATAATTAGCATATTAATCATAATAAATGATAGTTGCCATGGCAAGTATGATGATCATTATGATTATCTTGATCATATATAGCATATTAATCATAATAAATGATAATTGCGATGGCAACTATGATGATCATTATGATGATCTTGGTCATAATTAACATATTATTCATAATAAAATTATGGTTACCATGGCAACCATGATGATCATTATGATGATCTTGATAATAATTAGCACATTAATCATAATAAATGATGGTTGCTATATCAACCATGATGATCAATATGCTGATTTTGATTATTTTTAGCATATTAATCATAATAAATTATATTTGCTATGGCAAGTATGATGATCATTATGATTATCTTAATCATATATAGCATATTAATCATAATAAATGATGGTTGCCATGGAAACTATGATGATCATTATGATGATCTTGATCATAATTAGCATATTGATCATAATAAATGATGGTTGCCATGACAACTATGATGATCATTATGATGATCTTGATCATAATTAGCATATTAATCATAATTAATGATGGTTGCTAAAGCAACCATGATGATCAATATGATGATCTTGATAATACTTAGCATATTAATCATAATAAATGATGGTTGCCATGGCAATTATGATGCTCATTATGATAATTTTGATCATAATTAGCATATTGATCAAAATAAATCATGGTTACCAGGGCAACCATGATGATCATTATGATTATCTTGATCATAATTAGCATATTAATAATAATAAATGATGGTTGCCTTGGCAACCATGATGCTCATTGTGATGATTTTGAACATAATTAGCATATTAATCATAATAAATGATAGTTGCCATGGCAAGTATGATGATCATTATGATTATCTTGATCATATATAGCATATTAATCATAATAAATAATGGTTGCGATGGCAACTATGATGATCATTATGATGATCTTGGTCATAATTAGCATATTAATCATAATAAATGATGTTTGCAATAACAAACATGATGCTCATTATGATAATTTTGATCATAATTAGCATATTAATCATAACAAATAATGGTTGCAATGGCAAGTATGATGATCATTATGATGATCTTATTCATATTTAGTATATTAATCATAATAAATGATGGTTGCCATGCCATGGCAACCATGGTGATCATTATGCGGATTTTAATCATAATTAGCATATTAATCTTAATAAATGATGATTGCCATAGCAACTATGATGATCATTATTATGATCTTGATCATAATTAGCATATTAATCAAAATAAATGATGGTCGTCATAGCAACCATGATGCTCATTATGATGATTTTGATCATAATTAGTATATTAATCATAATAAATGATGGTTTGCTATGGAGCTATGATGATCATTATGATGATCTTGATCATAATTAGCATATTAATCATAATAAATGCTGGTTGTTATGGCAACTATGATGATCATTATGATGATCTTGATCATAATTAGCATATTAATCATAAAAAAAAATGATAGTTGCTATGGCAACTATGATGATCATTATGATGATCTTGATCATAAGTAGCATATTAATCATAATAAATGATAGTTGCCATGGCAACCTTGATGCTGATAATGATGATTTGGTTCATAATTAGCATATTAATCATTATAAATGATGGTTGCTATAACAACTATGATGATCATTATGATGATCTTGATCATAAGTAGCATATTAATCATAATAAATGATAGTTGCCATGGCAACCTTGATGCTGATAATGATGATTTGGTTCATAATTAGCATATTAATCATTATAAATGATGGTTGCAATGGCAACTATGATGATCATTATGATGATCTTGATCATAATTAGCATATTAATCATAATAAATGATGGTCGCCATAGCAACCATGATGCTCATTATGATAATTTTGATCATAATTAGAATATTAGTCATAACAAATAATTGTTGCCATGTCAACTATGATGATCATTATGATGATCTTGATCATATTTAGCATAATAATCATAATAAATAATAGTTGCTATGGCAACTATGATGATCATTATGATTTTCTTGATCATAATTAGCACATTAATCATAATAAATGATAGTTGCCATCGCAACCATGATGATCATTATGATGATTTTGACCATAATTATCATATTATTCATAATAAATGATAGTTGCCATGGCAACTATGATGATCATTGTGATAATTTTAATCATAATTAGCATATTATTCATAATAAATGATGGTTGCTATGGCAACTATGATGCTCATTATGATGATTTTGATCATAATTAGCATATTATTCATTATAAATTATGGTTACCATGGCAACCATAATGATCATAATGATGATCTTGATCATAATTAGCATATTATTTATAATGAATGATGGCTGCCATGGCAAGTATGATGATCATTATGATTATCTTGATCATATATAGCATATTAATCATAATAAATGATGGTTGATATGGCAATCATGATGCTCATTATGATGATTTTGATCAAAATTAGCATATTAATCATAGTAAATGATGGTTGCAATGGCAACTATGATGATCATTATGATAATCTTGATCATACTTAGCATATTATTCCTAATAAATGATAGTTGCTATCGCAACCATGATGACCATTATGATAATTTTTACCATAATTATCATATTAATCACAATAAATGATGGTTGCCATGGAAACAATGATGCTCAATATTATGATTTTGATCATAATTAGCATATTATTCATAAAAAATGATGGTTGCGATGGCAAATATGATGATCATTATGATGATCTTGATCATAATTAGCATATTAATCTAGTAAATGATAATTGTTACGGCAACTATGATGATCATTATGATGATTTTGACCATATTTAGCATATTAATCATAATAAATGATGGTTGCCATGGCAACTATGATGATCATTATGATTATCTTGATCATATATAGCATATTAATCATAATAAATGATGGTTGATATGGCAACCATGATGCTCATTATGATGATTTTGACCATATTTAACATATTAAACATAATAAATTATAGTTGCTATGGCATCTATGATGATCGTTATGATGTTGTTGATCATAATTAACATATTAATCATAATAAATGATGGTTGCCATGGCAACCATGGTGACCAATATGCTGATTTTGATCATAATTAGCATATTAATCCTAATAAATGATGGTTGCCCTGGCAACTATGATTATCATTATTATGATCTTGATCATAATTAGCATATTAATCATAATAAATGATAGTTGCTATGGCAACCATGATGCTCATCATATTAATTTTATTATAATAAGCATAATATTCATAAAAAATTATGTTTGCCATGGCAACCATGATGATCAATATGGTGATCTTGATCATAATTAGCATATTAATCATAATAAATTATGTTTGCTATGGCAACTATGATCATCATTATGATGATCTTGATCATAATTAGCATATTATTAATAATAAATGATAGTTGCTATGGCAACTATGATGCTCATTATGATGATTTTGATCATAATTAACATATTAATCATAATAAAATTATGGTTACCATGGCAACCATGATGATCATTATGATTATCTTGATAATAATTAGCACATTAATCATAATAAATGATGGTTGCTATATCAACCATGATGATCAATATGCTGATTTTGATTATTTTTAGCACATTAATCATAATAAATTATATTTGCTATGGCAAGTATGATGATCATTATGATTATCTTGATCATATATAGCATATTAATCATAATAAATGATGGTTGCCATGGAAACTATGATAATCATTATGATGATCTTGATCATAATTAGCATATTGATCATAATAAATGATGGTTGCCATGACAACTATGATGATCATTATGATGATCTTGATCATAATAAGCATATTAATCATAATTAATGATGGTTGCTATAGCAACCATGATGATCAATATGATGATCTTGATAATACTTAGCATATTAATCATAATAAATGATGGTTGCCATGGCAATTATGATGCTCATTATGATAATTTTGATCATAATTAGCATATTGATCAAAATAAATCATGGTTACCAGGGCAACCATGATGATCATTATGATTATCTTGATCATAATTAGCATATTAATAACAATAAATGATGGTTGCCATGGCAACCATGATGCTCATTGTGATGACTTAGAACATAATTAGCATATTAATCATAATAAATGATAGTTGCCATGGCAAGTATGATGATCATTATGATTATCTTGATCATATATAGCATATTAATCATAATAAATGATGGTTGCAATAGCAACTATGATGATCATTATGATGATCTTGGTCATAATTAGCATATTAATCATAATAAATGATGTTTGCAATAACAACCATGATGCTCATTATGATAATTTTGATCATAATTAGCATATTAATCATAACAAATAATGGTTGCCATGGCAACTATGATGATCATTATGACGATCTTGATCATATTTAGTATATTAATCATAATTAATGATGGTTGCAATGCCATGGCAACCATGGTGATCATTATGCGGATTTTAATCATAATTAGCATATTAATCTTAATAAATGATGATTGCCATAGCAACTATGATGATCATTATTATGATCTTGATCATAATTAGCATATTAATCAAAATAAATGATGGTCGTCATAGCAACCATGATGCTCATTATGATGATTTTGATCATAATTAGTATATTAATCATAATAAATGATGGTTTGCTATGGAGCTATGATGATCATTATGATGATCTTGATCATAATTAGCATATTAATCATAATAAATGCTGGTTGCCATGGCAACTATGATGATCATTATGATGATCTTGATCATAATTAGCATATTAATCATAATAAATGCTGGTTGCCATGGCAACTATGATGATCATTATGATGATTTTTACCATAATTATCATATTAATCATAATAAATGATGGTTGCCATGGAAACAATTATGCTCAATATTATGATTTTGATCATAATTAGCATATTATTCATAAAAAATTATGGTTGCCATGGCAAATATGATGATCATTATGATGATCTTGATCATAATTAGCATATTAATCATAGTAAATGATAATTGTTACGGCAACTATGATGATCATTATGATGATTTTGACCATATTTAGCATATTAAACATAATAAATTATAGTTGCTATGGCAACCATGATGATCATTATGCTGATTTTGATCATAATTAGCATATTAATCATAATAAATGATGGTTGCCATGGCAACCAGGATGCTCATTATGATGATTTTGATCACAATTAGCATATTATCCTTAATAAATTATTGTTACCATGGCAACTATGATGATCATTATGATGATCTTGATCATCATTAGCATATTAATCATAATAAATGATGGTTGCTATTGCAACCATGATGTTCATTATGATGATTTTGTTCATAATTATCATATTTTTTATAATAAATGATGGTTGCCCTGGCAACTATGATGATCATTATGATGATCGTGATCATAATTAGCATATTAATCATTATAAATGATGGTCGATATGGCAACTATGATGCTCATTATGATGATTTTGATCATAATTAGTATATTAATCATATGAAATGATGGTTGCGATGGCAACTATGATGATCATTATGATGATCTTGATCAAAATTAGCATATTATTCATAATAAATGATGGTTGCCATGGCAACTATGATGCTCATTATGATAAATTTGATCATAAGTAGCATATTAATCATAACAAATAATGGTTGCAATGACAACTATGATGATCATTATGATGATCTTGATTATAATTAGCTTATTAATCAAAATTAATGATGGTTGCCATAGCAACTATGATGCTCATTATGATAATTTTGATATAATTAGAATATTTGTCATAACAAATAATGGTTGCCATGTCAACTATGATGATCATTATGATTTTCTTGATCATAATTAGCATATTAATCATAGTAAATGATAGTTGCCATCGCAACCATGATGATCATTATGAGGATTTTGACCATAATTATCATATTATTCATAATAAATGATGGTTGCCATGGCAACTATGATGATCAGTGTGATAATCTTAATCATAATTAGCATATTATTCATAATAAATGATAGTTGCTATTGCAACTATGATGCTCATTATGATGATTTTGATCATAATTAGCATATTATTCATAATAAATTATGGTCAATATGGCAACCATAATGATCATAATGATGATCTTGATCATAAATAGCATATTAATTATAATAAATGATGGTTGATAAGGCAACCATGATGCTCATTATGATGATTTTGATCATAATTAGCATATTAATCATAGTAAATGATGGTTGCAATGGCAACTATGATGATCATTACGATAATCTTGATCATAATTAGCATATTAATCATAATAAATGATAATTGCTATCGCAACCATGATGACCGTTATGATGATTTTTACCATAATTATCATATTAATCATAATAAATGATGGTTGCCATGGAAACAATGATGCTCAATATGATGATTTTGATCATAATTAGCATATTATTCATAAAAAATGATGGTTACGATGGCAAATATGATGATCATTATGATGATCTTGATCATAATTAGCGTGTTAATCATAGTAAATGATGG
Source organism: Dendronephthya gigantea (assembly GCF_004324835.1). Taxonomy (NCBI): domain Eukaryota; kingdom Metazoa; phylum Cnidaria; class Anthozoa; order Malacalcyonacea; family Nephtheidae; genus Dendronephthya; species Dendronephthya gigantea. The sequence goes on along the minus strand of NW_021163282.1, from coordinate 17,616 downwards.
TTGTTATGGCAACTATGATGATCATTATGATGAGTTTGACCATATTTAGCATATTAAACATAATAAATTATAGTTGCTATAACAACCATAATGATCATTATGCTGCTTTTGATCATAATTAGCATATTAATCATAATAAATGATGGTTGCCATGGCAACCATGATGCTCATTATGATGATTTTGATCACAATTAGCATATTAAACATAATAAATTATAGTTGCTATGGCAACCATAATGATCATTATGATGATTTTGATCATATTTAGCATACTAATCATAATAAATGATGGTGGCTATGGCAACCATGGTGATCATTATGATCATCTTGATTATAATTAGTGTATTAATCATATTAAATGATAGCTGCTATGGCAACTATGATGCTCATTATGATGATTTTAATCATAATTAAAATATTAATCATAATAAATTATGGTTACCATGGCAACCATGATGATCATTATTAGCATATTAATCATAATAAATGATGGTTGCAATGGCAACTATGATGATCATTATGTTTTTCTTAATCATAATTAGCATATTATTTTTAAAAAATGATGGTTAATATGGCAACCATGATGATCATTATGATGATTTTAATCATAAGTTATGCTTGCCATGGCAAATTTGTTTTCCTTTATGATGATCTTGATCATATTTAGCATATTAATAATAATAACTTATGGTTGCTATGGCAACAATGGTGATCATTATGCTGATTTTGATCATAATTAGCATATTTATCATAATAAATGATGATTGCCATGAGAACTATGATGATCATTATTATGATCTTGATCATAATTAGCATATTAATCAAAATAAATGATGGTTGCCATGGCAACCATGATGCTCATCATGATGATTTTGATTATAATTAGAATAATAATTATAATGAATTATAGTTGCCATGGCAACCGTGATGATCAATATGATGATTTTGATCATAATTAGTATATTAATCATAATAAATGATGGTTACTATAACACCATGATGATATGATGACTTGATCATAATTAGCACATTAATCATAATAAATGATAGTTGCTATAGCAACCATGATGATCATTATAGTAATTTTTATCATAATTAGCATATTAATCATAGTAAATGATGGTTACCATGGCAACCATGATGATTATTATGATGACTTTGATCATAATTAGCATATTAATATTAATAATAAATAATGCTTGCCATGGCAACTATGATGATCATTATGATGATCTTGATCTTAATTAGCATATTAATCATATAAAATGATGGTTCTCATGGCAACCATGATGCTCATTATGATGATTTTGGTCATAATTAGCATATTAGTCATAATAAATGATGGTTGCAATGGCAACTATGATGATCATTATGTTTTTCTTGATCATAATTAGCATATTAATTATAATAAATGATGGTTATTATGGCAACCGTGATGATCATTATGATGATTTTGATCATAATTAGCATATTAAGAATAATAAATGATGCTTGCCATGGCAACTATGATGATCATTTTGATGATCTTGATCTTAAATAGCATATTAATCATAATAATATGGTTACTATAGCAACCACGATGATCATTATCATGATCTTGATCATAATTAGCATATTAATCATAATAAATGATGGTTGCCATGGCAACTATGATAATCATTATGATGATCTTGATCATAATTGGCATATTAATCATAATGAATTAGGGTTACCATGGCAACCATGATGATCATTATGATGATCTTTATCATAATTAGCATATTAACATAATAAATGATGGTTGCCATGGCAACCATGATGCTCATTATGATGATTTTGGTCATAATTAGCATATTAATCATAATAAATGATAATTGCTATCTCAACCATGATGACCGTTATGATGATTTTTACCATAATTATCATATTAATCATAATAAATGATGGTTGCCATGGAAAATGAATGCTCATATGATGATTTTGATCATAATTAGCATATTATTCATAAAAAATGATGGTTACGATGGCAAATATGATGATCATTATGATGATCTTGATCATAATTAGCGTGTTAATCATAGTAAATGATGGTTGTTATGGCAACTATGATGATCATTATGATGAGTTTGACCATATTTAGCATATTAAACATAATAAAATTATATGTTGCTATAACAACCATATTGATCATTATGCTGCTTTTGATCATAATTAGCATATTAATCATAATAAATGATGGTTGCTATGGCAACTATGATGCTCATTATGATGATTTTGATCACAATTAGCATATTAAACATAATAAATTATACTTGCTATGGCAACCATAATGATCATTATGATGATTTTGATCATATTTAGCATATTAATCATAATAAATGATGGTGGCTATGGCAACCATGGTGATCATTATGATCATCTGATTATAATTAGTGTATTAATCATAATAAATGATAGCTGCTATGGCAACTATGATGCTCATTATGATGATTTTAATCATAATTAGAATATTAATCATAATAAATTATGGTTACCATGGCAACCATGATGATCATTATTAGCATATTAATCATAATAAATGATGGTTGCAATGGCAACTATGATGATCATTATGTTTTTCTTGATCATAATTAGCATATTATTTATAAAAAATGATGGTTAATATGGCAACCATGATGATCATTATGATGATTTTAATCATAAGTTATGCTTGCAATGGCAAATTTGTTTTCCTTTATGATGATCTTGATCATATTTAGCATATTAATAATAATAACTTATGGTTGCTATGGCAACAATGGTGATCATTATGCTGATTTTGATCATAATTAGCATATTTATCATAATAAATGATGGTTGCCATGAGAACTATGATGATCATTATTATGATCTTGATCATAATTAGCATATTAATCAAAATAAATGATGGTTGCCATGGCAACCATGATGCTCATCATGATGATTTTGATTATAATTAGAATAATAATTATAATGAATTATAGTTGCCATGGCAACCGTGATGATCAATATGATGATTTTGATCATAATTAGTATATTAATCATAATAAATGATGGTTACTATAACAACCATGATGATCATTATGATGATCTTGATCATAATTAGCACATTAATCATAATAAATGATAGTTGCTATAGCAACCATGATGATCATTATAGTAATTTTTATCATAATTAGCATATTAATCATAGTAAATGATGGTTACCATGGCAACCATGATGATTATTATGATGACTTTGATCATAATTAGCATATTAATAATAATAATAAATGATGCTTGCCATGGCAACTATGATGATCATTATGATGATCTTGATCTTAATTAGAATATTAATCATATAAAATGATGGTTCTCATGGCAACCATGATGCTCATTATGATGATTTTGGTCATAAGTAGCATATTAGTCATAATAAATGATGGTTGCAATGGCAACTATGATGATCATTATGTTTTTCTTGATCATAATTAGCATATTAATTATAATAAATGATGGTTATTATGGCAACCATGATGATCATTATGATGATTTTGATCATAATTAGCATATTAAGAATAATAAATGATGCTTGCCATGGCAACTATGATGATCATTTTGATGATCTTGATCTTAAATAGCATATTAATCATAATAAATAATGGTTACTATAGCAACCACGATGATCATTATCATGATCTTGATCATAATTAGCATATTAATCATAATAAATGATGGTTGCCATGGCAACTATAATAATCATTATGATGATCTTGATCATAATTGGCATATTAATCATAATGAATTAGGGTTACCATGGCAACCATGATGATCATTATGATGATCTTTATCATAATTAGCATATTAACATAATAAATGATGGTTGCAATGGCAACAATGATGCTCATTATGATGATTTTGGTCATAATTAGCATATTAATCATAATAAATGATGGTTGTCATGGCAACCATGATGCTCATTATGATGATTTTGTTCATAATTAGCATATTAATTATAATAAATGATGGTTGTTATGGCAACCATGATGATCATTATGATGATTTTGATCATAAATAGCATATTAATTATAATAAATGATGGTTTCCATGGCAACCATGATGATCATTATAATGATTTTGATCATAATTAGTATATTAATCGTAATAAATGATGGTTACTATGGCAAACATGATGTTCATTATGATGATCTTGTTCAAAATTAGCATATTAATCATAATAAATAATGGTTGCTATGGCAACTATGATGATCATTATGATGATCTTGATCATAATTAGCATATTAATCATAATAAATGATGGTTGCTATGGCAACAATGATGCTCATTATGATGATTTTGATAATACTTAGCATATTATTCATAATATATTAAGGTTACCATGGTAACCATGATGTTCATTAAGATGATCTTTATCATAATTAGCACGTTAATCATAGTAAAAGATGGTTGTTATTGCAACTATGATGATCATTATGATGATTTTGACCATATTTAGCATATTAATCATAATAAATGATAGTTGCTATGGCAACTATGATGACAATTGTGATAATCTTAATTATAATTAGCATATTATTCATAATAATTGATGGTTGCTAAGGCAAATATGATGATCATTATGATGATTTTAATTATAATTAGCATATTAATCATAATAAATTATGGTTGCTATGGCAACCATAATGATCATTATCATGATTTTGATCATAATTAGCATATTAGTCATAATAAATGATGGTTGCCATGGCAACTATGATGATCATTATGATGATTTTGATCATAATTTGCATATTATTCAAAATAAATGATGGTTGCTATTGCAACTATGATGATCATTATAATGATCTTGATCATAATTAGCATATTAATCATAGTAAATGACGGTTGTTATTGCAAATATGATGATCATTATGATGATTTTGACCATATTTAGAATATTAATCATGATAAATGATGGTTGCAATGTCAACTATGATGATCATTATATTGATCTTGATCATAATTAGCCTATTATTAATAATAAATGATTGTTGCTATGGCAACCATGATGCTCATTATGATGATTTTTATTATAATTAGCATATTAATTATAAAAAATGATGGTTGCTATAGAAACTATGATGATCATTATGATGATCTTGATCATATTTAGCATATTAATCATAATAAAGGATGGTTGCTATAGCAACCATGATGATCATTATGATAATTTTGACCATATTTAGCATATTAAATATAATAAATGATAGTTGCTATGGCAACTATGATCATCGTTATGATGTTGTTGATCATATTTAGCATATTATTCGTAATAATTGATGGTTGCAATGGCAACCATGGTGATCATTTTGCTGATTTTGATCATATATAGCATATTAATCATAATAAATTATGGTTGTTATGGCAACTATGATGATCATTTTTATGATCTTGATCATAATTAGCATATTAATCATAATAAATGATGGTTGCCATGGCAACCATTATGCTCATCATGATGATTCTTATTATAATTAGCATAATAATCATAATAAATTATGGTTGCTATAGCAACCATGATGATCAATATGATGATCTTTATCATAATTAGCATATTAATCATAACAAATTATGTTTGCGATAACAACTATGATGATCATTATGATGATCTTGATCATAATTAGCATATTAATCATAATAAATGATAGTTGCTATGGATACTATGATGCTCATTATGATGGTTTTGATCATAATTAGCATATTAATCATAAAAAATTATGGTTACCATAACAATTATGATGATCATTATGATGCTTTTGATCATAATTAGTATATTATTCATATTAAATTATTGTGGCCATGGCAACTCTGATGATCCTTATGATGATCTTGATCATAATTAGCATATTAATCATAATAAATGATGGTTGCTATGGTAACTATGATGATTTTTATGATGATTTTGACCATATTTAGCATATTAATCATAATAAATGATGGTTGCCATAGCAACTATGATGATCATTCTGATAATCGTGATCATAATTAATCATAATAAATGATGGTTGCAATGGCAACCATGATGCTCATCATGATGATTTTGATCATAATTATTATATTATTCATAATAAATGATGGTTACTATGGCAACCATTATGATCATTATGGTGATCTTGATCATAATTAGCATATTAATCATAATAAATGATGGTTGCCATGGCAACTATGATGATCATTATGATGATCTTTATCATCATTAGCATTTTATTCATAATAAATGATGGTTGCTATGGCAACAATGATGCTCATTATGATGATTTTGATCATAATTAGCATATTATTCATAATGAATTAGGGTTACCATGGTAACCATGATGATCATTATGATGAACTTTATCATAATTAGCATATTAATCATAATAAATTATAGTTGCTATAGCAACCAAGATGATCATTATGCTGATCTTGATCATAATTAGCATATTAATCATAATAAATGATTGTTGCCATGGCAACCATGATGCTCATTATGATGATTTTGTTCATAATTAGCATATTAATCATAATAAATTATGGTTACCATGGCAACAATGATGATCATTGTTATGATCTTGGACATATTTAGCATATTAATCATAATAAATGATGGTTGCTATGGCAACCATGATGCTCATCATAATGATTTTGATTATAATTAGCATGATATTAATAATAAATTATGGTTGCCATGGCAACTATGATGATCAGAATGATGATCTTGATCGCAATTAGTATATTATTGATAATAAATTATGTTTGCCATGTCAACTATGATGATCATTATGTTGATCTTGATCATAATTAGCATATTAATCATAATAATCGATGGTTGCTATGGCAACTATGATGCTCATTATGATGATTTTAATGATAATTAGCATATTAATCATAATAAATTATGGTTACCATGGCAACCATGATGATCAATATGATGATCGTGATCATAATTAGCATATTATTCATACTAATATGCAATAATGATGGCTCTACGATTTAGATCTCATACTCAAAAGAAAACATTTAGAGAGTTTTTAAACTGCCAAAACGTGCAGCACGTGTTATTCTCAATGCTGACACTAGAGCTAAAAGTGTTCAACTCTTTAAACGAATTTGATGGATCCTTTTCTTTGATGAAGCGAAGGTAAACAGGGCGATGCTGGTACACAAAAGACTTTATGGTGATTGTCCTGCTTATCTGACACAAATGCTACCACGAAATGTGGAGGTAAACAGCATATCAACCAGGCGTAGTAATATAAATCTTGTGTCCCCGAGATTTAAACGAAAAACCAAAGGCGGGAAATCCTTCACTGTTGCCTCAATACGGTTTTGGAATAATCTCTCAGAACAAATAAAAACTATCCAAAGCTTATCAAACTTTAAGAAGGCAATAATGCAGTATTTTAGGGACAAATATTTGGAAGTCGATCACTTTAACATTATTTGAATATTTATTCTATTAGTATATTTCATAATTAGTAATTTTATTTAATATTTTTTTTATTAATATTCTATCCTATGTATTCTTGTAAATTCTTAGAGGGCCACAGGTTTATTAGATGATACTGCTATGTGTTTTATCCTCTGTAAATAAAGTTGTTTGTTTCTTTGTTTGTTTGGTTGCCATAGCAACCATGATAATCATTATGATGATCTTGATCATAATTACAATGTAATTCATAATAAATAATGGTTGCCATTGCAACCATGATTTTCATTATGATGATTTTGATCATAATTAGCATATTAATCATAATAAATGATGGTTACCATGGCAACAATGATGCTCATCATAATGATTTTGATTATAATTAGCATAATATTATTAATAAATTATGGTTGCCATGTGTAACGGGCCGAGCTGTCTGAGACACACACACGTTCGATCCAGTTTCTAAGTGTCTTTTATTTCATCCTCGTGCTCCCTATATACATGTGCTCAAGACTCTCATATTTCTAATTACAATAGTGCACTGTTACTTTATCTAATTACAATATATGCACTGTTACATTTTCCCCTCACTTAAGTTTTCGTCCCCGAAAACAACATATTTTTACATAGTCGACGATTTAGCTAATCGTAAGCATAACGTTCGGGAGGACGTATGTTTTGCCGAAGTTGATAACGTTGGGGGTCACCTCTAGGCCTACGGGGAGGTGGTTGTAACACGGGGTGCTCGGGCAATGCGTGAACCACTGCGAAATCACCCGACTCACGACCAGGAGCAACGATTCGGCCGCTATCCAGTGGTATATAGCCTGTCTTAAGGTTGTCGTGGTGAACTACCATAACTTTTCCATCATTCGAGCTAACTCGATAGGTCGTCCCCATTCTCTTCACTACCTTATACGGCCCTATCCACTTCCTACCGAACTTACCTTTCTTTGGGCGTTTCACCCAAACGGTCTGACCTACTGCATGCGGCTTCCAGTTCTTATTGTCGTGATTTGAACACCTGGTTGACCTTACCTTATCTAAGTGCTCTCTAGCTAGCTGCCTAACATTCTTAAGGTTATTGCGGACTTTCTGTGCGTACTCTGGTTGAGTGCTTGGATTCCCAGTCGTTACACCGAATTCTAATTCCAGAGGCATGCGAGGTGTTTTTCCGAATACGAGTTCGTACGGGGAGAGCCCAGTAGATTCATGTTTGCTTGTATTATAGGCAAAGAGAACGGGATCTAGCCAAACATCCCAATCGTCAGCATTGTTAGACACATAATGCGCAAGCATATCTTGTAGCGTGCGATTCTGTCGCTCCACTTGGCCATCCCCGGAAGGGTGGTATGCTGTGGTTCGTGTTTTCGTTATCCCCATAATGTTACAAATTTCGTGCATTAAGATACTTTCAAAGTTTGACCCTTGGTCTGAGTGCAGCACGAGCGGCGGTCCAAAACGCGAGAATACTTTGGATATTAAACAGTCGGCCACGGTTGAGGCCTTTTGATCTTTCGTAGGGAACGCCTCGCACCATTTGGTAAAATGGTCCATGATAACGAGTATATATTTATTCCCCCTCGCGGTCTCCGATATGGGGCCCATGTAATCTAATGCCCAAAATGTAAAAGGCTCACTAACACTGATCGTTTTCATAGGCGCTTTATCTGGATTCGAAGGTGATTTGCGGCGCTGGCAAGATACGCAATGTTGGATATGGGCTTGCACAGAGGCACGCAGATTTGCCCAATAAAATCTTTCGCGAATACGCTGTTCGGTTCGTGCTGAGCCGAGATGACCGCACGACGGACTATCATGCATACCGTCGAGTATCTTAGGCACTATGGATTGTGGAATCACAATGGCGTGATCAGGATATGTGTACTGGTTGTGGCGAGATCGTACTAGTAAACCATTATGTATAAATAAGCGATCGTAATTATGCCAAAAATTTTTCAGAACTGGGTCAATGCTCCACTCCTTGAAATCTGGGCGTGGTTTCTTGTGCATCTTAAATTCCAAAACTTTCGAGATATTGCTGTCCTGCCGTTGTGCTTCATGTAGGTTTATAGTTGGGCTTACAGTAATTGAGTTAATTTTTTCATGCCTAAAGACAGGTGTATTCTCAGTTGCTTGTGTTTGCGGTTGGAAAGCGCGCGCGTGTGGGTTGAGTAATTTGTTTGTAGTGCATTTTTGCGGCAATGTGATAAAATCGATAGCGCGTGCACAACTAGCCCAAAGCATGAAAAGGAGCCCAAGCACATAGATAACAGGCGCTGTTATGAGACGCTTTGCCGTCGCTTTCCATTCAGTTAGCATTGAAGGAATCGTGTGGATAGCGGAAGTTTGACATGTTTCCTCGCATTTCTTAGCTACTAGGCGTGATAAGACATCTGCATTCAAATGCGATTTACCCGGTCGATGTTGAACCACAAATTCGAACTCTTGCAAATCCATTAGCCATCTGGCTAAACGCCCTTTCGGCTCGATGGAATTTAGCCAACGAAGTGCATTATGATCAGTAATTATTCTGAATTTGCGCCCTAAGAGGTATAGACGAAAGTGTTGGGTGCCGTAATGAATTGCCAACGCTTCTTTTTCAGTGGTCGCATAATTGCGTTCCCGTTGCGTCAGACTGCGAGAGCCGTATGCGATGACTCTTTCTATACCATTGTCATCGTGCTGGGCAAGTACAATACCTAAACCAACATCTGATGCGTCCGTGTAAAGAGTAAACTCGCGATCGAATTTTGGGTAAGCTAATAAGGGTGCGGAACAGAGCTGACGTTTAATTTCCTTAAAAGATATTTCGCACTCGTTCGACCAATCAAAAGGTGTTCTGGCGGCTTCTTTTGTTGTAAGTTTAGTTAGAGGCGCGGCGACTGTTGCAAAATTCGCAATAAAGCGGCGATAGTAACTGGCGAGTCCTAAAAAACTACGCAACTCTGTTATACATGTTGGCGCACTGATGTTCTGTACTGCCTCGACTTTCTGTGGGTCAGGGCTGATGCCGTCTTTAGAAATGACATGACCTAAGAATGCAACCCTAGTTTCCGCAAACCGACATTTTTCCAACTTAACGCGCAAGTTGTGCTGCCGAAACCTGTCAAGGACTGCTCTCAATCTGTCATTGTGTTCGCCAAGGTTGCGCCCAAAGCAAATAACATCATCAAGATAACATAAACATATTTCGAACGTGAGACCTGCTAAGACTATTTCCATAGCACGCTGAAAAGTTGCCGGAGCCGTTTTTAAGCCAAAACTCATGCGGTTAAACTCAAACAGACCCGAGCTTGTCACGAAAGCCGTTTTTGGCCGATCACGGGGGTCAACGTTAATTTGCCAGTACCCGCTGCGTAGATCTAATGTTGAAAAATATGTTGCGTCGCCCAAAGAATCTAGTATGTCCGCAATGTTTGGAATTGGATGCGAGTCGTTGAGTGTTACTTCGTTTAATTTCCGATAATCTACACAAAAACGTAGTTCCCCTGACCGCTTTTTAACTAACACAATAGGGCTTGCCCATGGGCTGGTACTAGGACTTATAATACCTTGTGCTAACATATCTTTGATTTGTCTGTCAGCCTCTTCTCGATACGCGTACGGCAAACGGCGAGGGCGATGTTTAATGGGGTTAGAGTTACCTGTATCGATGTTATGTGTCACTACATTTGTGTGCCCTAATGTAGCCTCAAACACATCTTCGAACTCGGATAGGACTTCAAGAACACAGCTTTTATCGGCCTGATTTAAATTAGAATTTACAACACCTTCAAATTTGTTTGTTTCGCCCTTTCCGTTATTTGCCTTAATACCACAGCTTGCGCTACTTATTTTGCTGTGAGATTGGACTAGAGGGCTAAATGCTGCGATTTTGGTACCGAATTTTAGCTCGCTAGGTTCGCTATGTGCGTTCATGACTCGTAAAACAATGTTTCTACCTTGCGGGCAGACTACTGTATGTGCCACATGAATGTCGTTACCTGACTCGCTCTTTAGAGGCGCTATCATGCCTATTTCTGTCTGTGCTGATTTTACTAATCTACCCTCTACAATCATCTCAGATCTCGCGGGCACGACAACATTTTGGTCTAAAACTACGGCAATTTCGGCTTTCATACGAGACTGGATAAGGAAAGTTGAATCGTTCTCCACGCATGTTTTGGGCGTTTCGCCAGAAGGGTCACCACTTGCCTCAGTCACTCCAGATATCAGTCCACCATTGGAAAGGGGTGATAAAAGAACTTCAGTCCGCCCGTGAGACCCCGTTAAGTAATAGGGGCTAGACCCACTGCGAATATCCCCCTGTAGACTCAACCTATTTGCTTCGAGGAAGTCCCACCCCAACACACAGTCGTAACTGATGTTGTCGCTAACAAGAAGACGTCCTTTGTACGCTCGCTTACTTTTGGGGAACGTTATGTTTGTGTCGAGGCACCCAAGGATATTTAAACTACCGCCGGTGATGGATACGCAACGTTCTGCGACAGTAGTGTTAATTAATTTACTATCAAAGTCAATAATCCTGTGTAAAGTATGGCTTATAAATGTTCTCATGGAACCAGTGTCAATAAGTGCATGAACTTCAACATTATTTACAAAACATTTAACATATGGTTGTGTGGATAATGAAACATTGAAGGTATTAAAACTTACCCCAGGGCGATCTTTGATCCCACTTATCGTATCGCCCGCTGGGAGTTTAAACGATTCGCACAGTCTTTGGCAAAATGTCCGTATCCCTGGCATTCATAACATCTGTTTGTGGAATCAAACGTCTGGCTTTGCTGTTGTGGATTGTGCCAACAGTCCCTGGCGATGTGGCCCATTTTCTTGCAGACAAAACATTTTCTGTTGCTTCGATCTTTCGTTTGCGCCGATAGATCATCTCGTTTATTCCGCGATAACTTCTCCTCCAGATTCTTTTGTCGTACGGCGATGTCGGACACCAGCGCCACCAATTTGGTCATTTCTTCACCACTCTTTTCGCTTGCCACACCAGCACTCTGCGTCACATTCCCTTGGTCGTTAAATTCCTGAATTGCCCTGTACCGTTGAACAAATGACACCATTTTTTTCAGATCTGGCGTAGGGTCACTCTCTAGCAACTTCATTCGAATGTTTTTGGGTAAACCTTTCATGAACTGCCTCGTTAACAACGCGGTTTTCGCTCCGGCATCAATATCTGGTTGAGCTTTCGATAAAATTTGCTCCAACTCCCACTTGTACACCGTCGGGTCCTCGCCTGGCTTTAAAAGTCTCGCTTCGAACTCGGCGAAGTACACTTCTTTACACGCCGCAGGACACATGGTCTCTTTTAGGGCTTTCGTAACAGCGTCATATGTTTCACGAGCTTCCTCGTCCAGTGCGTAAAAATGGCTCGCTGCTTCGCCCCGGAGAAAAGCTGGGAATTTCTTGATTTTCGCATCTGCGTTCCACCCATTTGCCTCAGCGCAAGCATCAAATTCGCGCAGCCAAATTGTTAAATCTCCCCGCTCAAACTTCGAGGGAAGAATTGCTGTAGACATCTCTATAAACCGTTCTTTAAATCGCACCGCTGCTCACCAAATTGTAACGGGCCGAGCTGTCTGAGACACACACACGTTCGATCCAGTTTCTAAGTGTCTTTTATTTCATCCTCGTGCTCCCTATATACATGTGCTCAAGACTCTCATATTTCTAATTACAATAGTGCACTGTTACTTTATCTAATTACAATAGGTGCACTGTTACACATGGCAACTATGATGATCAGAATGATGATCTTGATCACAATTAGTATATTAATGATAATAAATTATGTTTTGCCATGTCAACTATGATGATCATTATGTTGATCTTGATCATAATTAGCATATTAATCATAATAAATCATGGTTGCTATGGCAACCATGATGCTCATCATAATGATTTTGATTATAATTAGCATAATAATAATAATGAATTATGGTTGCCATGGCAACTAAGATGATCAGAATGATGATCTTGATCACAATTAGTATATTAATGATAATAAATTATGTTTACCATGTCAACTATGATGATCATTATGTTGAGCTTGATCATAATTAGCATATTAATCATAATAAATTATGGTTGCCATATCAACTATGATGATCAATATAATTATCTTGATCATAATTTGCATATTATTCATAATAAATTATAGTTACTATGGCAACCGTGGTGATCAATATGATGATCTTAATCATAATTAGGATATAAATTATAATAAATGATGGTTACCATGGCAACCATGATGATCATTATGATGATTTTGATCATAATTAGCATACTATTCATAATAAATTATAGTTGCTATGGCAACTATGATTATTATTATGATGATCTTGAGCATAATTAGCATAACAATCATATTAAATTATGGTTGCCATTGCAACCATGATGATCTATATGATGATTTTGATCATAATTTGCATATTAATCATGATATATGATGGTTGCCATGGCAACTATGATGATCATTATGATAATTGTGATAATATTTAGCATATTAATCATAATAAATGATGGTTGCTATGCCAACTTTGATGATCATTATGATGATCTAGATCATAATTAGCATATTAATCATAATAAATGATGGTTGCTATGGTAACCATGATGATCATTATGATGATTTTTACCATGATTAGCATATTAATCATAACAAATGATGGTTGCCATGGCAACTATGATGATCATTATCATGATCTTGAACATATTTAGCATATTAATCATAATAAACGATGGTTACAATAGCAACTATGATGATTATTATGATGATTTTGATCATAATTAACATATTATCCATAGTAAATGATGGTTGCCATGGCAACTATGATGATCATTGTGATGATCTTGATCATAATTAGTATATTAATCATAGTAAATTATGGTTGCTCTGGCAAAAATGATGATCATTATGATGATTTTGATTATAATTAGCATATAAAACAAAATAAATGATTGTTGCTATTGCAACTAAGATGATCATTATGATGATCTTCATCATAATTAGCATATTAATCATAATGAATCATGGTTGCATTGGCAACCATGATGCTCATTATGATGATTTTGATCATAATTAGCATATTAATCGTAATAAATGATAGTTGGCATGGCAACTATGATGATCATTATGATGATTTTGATCATAATTAGCATATTAATCATAATAAATTATGGCTGCTATGGCAATTATGATGATCATTATGATGATTTTGATAATAATTAGCATATTAAACATCATAAATGATGGTTGCCATGGCAACTATGATGATCATTATGATGATCTTGATCATAATTAGCATTTCATCATAATAATTTGCAATAATGATGGCTCTACAGTTTGGATATCATGCTCAAAAGAAAACATTTAGAGAGTTTTTAAACTGCAGAACGTGCAGCACGTGTTATTCTCAATGCTGACACTAGAGCTAACAGTGTTCAAATCTTTAAACGACTTGGATGGATTCTTTCTTTAAAGAAGCGACGGTAAACAGGGCAATGCTGGTACACAAAAGACTTTATGGTGACTGTCCTTCTTATTTGTCACATATGCTATTAAGAAATGTGGATGCAAACAGCAGATCAACAAGACATGGTAATATAAATCTTGTGTGCCCGAGATTTAAACGAGAAACCAAGGGCGGGAAGTCCTTCACTGTTGCCTTTATACGGTTCTGGAATAATCTCCCAGACAAAATAAAAACTATCCAAAGCTTATCAAACTTTAAGAAGGCAATAATGCAGTATTTTAGGGACAAATATTTAGAAGTCGATCACTTTAACATTACTTGAATATTTATCCTATTAATATATTTCATAATTAGTAATTTTTTTTACAATTTTATTTTATTAATATTCTAACCTATGTATTCTTGTAAATTCCTAAAGGGCCACAGGTTTATTAGTTGATATTGTTATTTGTTTTACCCTCTGTAAATAAAGTTTTTCTTTGTTTGTTTGGTTGCTATGGCAACCATGATAATCATTATGTTGATCTTGATCATAATTACCATATAAATCATAATAAATTATGGTCGCTATGGCAACCATGATGCTCATTATGATGATTTTGATCATAATTAGCATATTAATCATAATAAATCATGGTTACCATTGCAACCAAGATGATCAATATGATGATTTTGATTATAATTAGCATATTAATCATAATAAATGATGGTTGCTATGGCAACTATGATGGTCATTATGATTATCTTGATCATAATTAGCATATTAATCATAACAAATAATGGTTGCAATGGCAACTATGATGATCATTATCATGATCTTGATCATATGGACGATGGTTGCCATGGCAACCATGATGGTCATTATGATAATTTTGACCATATTTAGCATACTAATCATAATAAATGATGGTTGCCATGGCAACCATGATGCTCATTATGATGATTGTGATAATAATTAGCATATTATTTGTAATAAATCATGGTTGCTATGGCAAAAATGATGATCATTAGGCTGTTTTTGATCATAATTAGCATATTATTCATTATAAATTATGGTTGCTATGGCAACCATGATGATCAATATGATAATTTTGACCATAATTAGCACATTAATCATAATAAATTATGGTTGCTATGGCAACTATGATGATCATTATGATGATCTTGATCATAATTAGCATATTAATCATAAAAAATGATGGTTGCTCTGGCAACTATGATGCTCATTATGATAATTTTGATCATAATTAGCATATTAATCATAACAAATAATGGTTGCCATTGCAACTATGATGATCATTATGATGATCTTGATCATATTAAAGTGCTCCTAACACAAAAATGAATTTTTGATATTTTGATCGTCATTGGCAGTATATATGATATTCGAAAACCGAATTGCAATAGCTTTTTTTGTTTAGAAGTTATTCCCGTTTAAACATGGTATTTTGCGATGTAAAAAAAATGAAAACCGCGCAAAAGGGATTGGTGCGAAATCGATGTTGTGATGTCACAATAGGAACCGGTTTGGGTCATTCATGCGAAAAACATTATAGCGTGTATTGTTCACTGAGGGCGACAGCGCAAAAAAGGCACGCAAATTGAAAATATGCCGAATAGATGTATTGTAGATGGTTGCTCTAATGTATCCAATGCGGGGAAAGGAATATCGCTGCATTTTATACCGTTTTCTGGCGACGAAAGGCCAGAAGCTAAAAAGAGACGCAGGCAATGGATAGACTTCGTGCGCTTGAAACGAGCCAAATGGGACCCAACTCCCAATTCAAGTATTTGTTCGGTTCACTTTGCCAAGGAAGATTTTACGGAAATGTTTTCTGGTATCTCCAGCAAAGTACCAAGGTTAGCCACCGATGAAATTGGGATAGTTGCGATTCCAAAGTTTTTCGCGTCGCCAGAATGCAAACCTACATCTGCGAGGGACAAAAGAATGGTAAATACTCTTTCGTTGCATTTATATTATATGATTTGTGATTATATTGCTGTGGGATTTTTACTTCTTATTGGTTTAAATATAGGCTATGCTTATTGAGATGGCTTTTAGATAGAATATTTCTATTTTCAATAGGTTGTAAAAGAAGCATTGTCTGCAAGTATGTGCGTGCAAGACGAACCACAGGAACCAAGCGAGCTTGAGCCTATACATCACGCAAATGTGGAGATGAGTGAACAGCTGCTGATCGATGCTTCTCCTGGCAATGTACGCGAACAATTCATATTCATTCAAATTGTACTGTAAATAATTTGCGTAACAACTGAACTGAACGTGAATCTATTATAGAAAACACGGAAGGACATTGTCCTCATTGTGTTTACATTGTTGCGTGACTTGCGTCTCTGAAACAGACTTTCTACTCTTATAGAAAAACAGTGTTTCGACAGAGACTGGTGGTTGTGTTGGATGCCTTATTGTTAAAGGAGAAGAGGAAAACGTGGAACAAATATGTTACGCTTAAAGCCAAATATGATGAAATAGCTAAAGCGAAACGTTCTAAAGGTATTGTACGCACTGCAGGGGAACCCATATAATATTTCAGCCTATAAAATTTGCCAGCTAGGTGTTTCAATAGCAATATACCGCATTACGGTTTTTAGAAAAATAGTAAGATAGAACTATTTATGCATTTGTAGGATAAAGTTAAGAGAAAGCATTATATTTGCATT